>NC_071116.1:10465000-10730000 GCF_024256425.1 Clarias gariepinus | reverse complement strand
CATTCTATTTGAAGCTTCTGAACATCTCGGATGGAGCAGGAGCAGCGATTTAGTTCTGAACTCGCTTCTGTGAAATTATCACTAAAGCAATATTGAATTTGAATAAATCAGATACCACAGCAGATAATAAACTATGCTATTTTATAACCGAAGCAAACACCACGATTATGCCTCGTTTCGTTCAGTGTTGCTGGGCAACGGACGACGCGCCTAATCGGCGGGAATGTGGTTCACTTGGCTGCGGTGTATTAAAAACCTGCGGGATGTTTCACTGCTTATTCTTACATAAGAATCATGTAGTAAAGGCGAGGGAAATATGGAAGTGATGTGTGGCTACTCAGTGAAAACTAAACCAAAGATTTCAGTGTAACATCTGCATAGTGACACTAAACAGCTGAACAACTTCACTTTTCCGTTTACCTTTGAGAAAAAAAAGCTGTATTATGTTTGTGTGTGTGTGCGCATACTTTTTGTACCGTTATAAAGATTCTAAATGTAAACACACACACGCACACACACCCCTCCCCTGAGCCCTCGGTAAACATCCAATCACCGTCTGTATGTGAATAAGTCAAGACGTAGCCTAACGTAGTGTCAGCGGCCACGGAGTGGAAAGACTTTGAAGAAATTGCAGGGTTTTTTAAGTTACAACAAGCACAGCGATGAGTCCACGTCCGCTAAATTCGACAGACTAAAGACAAATTACCGTTGTCTGACAGACCCCTACATAAAGCCTATAGTAAAAGACTAAGTAAATTAATATAGTCAAATTTACCTTGTGTTTTCTACTATAAGATTATCATAAACCAAATCTAAGCTAAGCGTTACATTTTTAAGTTCTTGTTCTGTTGGCAGGAATCCACTATAGTAAAAGCCTATAGTAAATTTGACTATTTATCTACTTAGAGCTGTTCATTTACTATAATATATATATAACATATGATCTGTTCTATAGCCCATCTGCTTTAATTTAGGTTTTTTTTATTCATAAGACAACCTTTTAGTTTTTTAAATATTCTAGTTACAGTGTGATAAGTCTTACTTAAGGTTAAACATTTTTCTGAATTAGAACATGCAGCTAAGATTAATGGTATGTCGTTGATGATTGACAAAATCTGAATTAAGGATATTTTTTGTTTTATTTTTTTATGTTTCACTGTTTATGACAGCTGAACTTCACTTTTCCGTTTACCTCTGAGAAAAAAAGCTGTATTTTGTTTGTTTATATTTAGAATTTTTATAACAGTACAAGAAGATGAGTTTGGTCTGTGCAGTTAGTGCCCTTGTAGAGAATAAATAAATAACACCTATAGTCCAGCCTATAAGTGTGATCACAACCCCCTTCCGAACGACCACCTCAGAAGTTCCCTTTAATGTATGCTGAGCTGTAGGGCGGAGCTATTGGGATCAATAGCATTTCTTATACATCGAGACCTATAAATAAGTCAACAGGTACAGTACGTCTACAACTCAATGTGTAGTTGGGGCGGCTACAGAGTTTGGGCGATTGCGCAGTGCATTATTTACAATGACTCAAAAAGTGCGATATAGCCCACAGCAAGTGCTGGACATTCTGTGGAATATTGATGAGATGGAATCGGATGGCGAGCAATGTGAGGTGTCAGATGGAGCAGTTGAGCAAGAGGGCGAAAGCGAATTAAATCTGAACGTTGAATCAGAATCAGTCTCTGAAATTGAGTGTGCAAGGGACTTAATTCAAGAGGCAAGAGATGGCACAGTATGGGTTGGACAAAAGGCTGAAAACCCACTGGGAGAACGCGAGAGTGCAATATAATTAAAGAAACCCCAGGGCCCACGCCTTATGCCAAGGGCAGTATTACAAACCCATTAAGCAGTCTACTGTGTTCAATTGACACAGAAATATGGGGAAAAATAAGAAACACACTGAAGCGGAAGCTGAACGAAACAATGCTGATAAGTTTAAGCTTACAGTTGATGAACTAAAAGCATTCGTTTCTCATTTATTTGAGAGGTATCACGGGCTGTAGAAGTATGAATCTGGATGATTACTAGTCTGCTGACTTGGAAGATCCTATTTTCAAAGAGACAATGTCTTGACAAAAATGTAGAGACTTTATGCGCTACCGCGCTTTGATGACAAGAACACAAGTAAACCCCTTGTAAACCGGCACAGTCTGAACGATATTCGACCAGGTTGTTGAAGGCTGGAAAACTCACGATTTACCAGGCGAAACAAAAGAAAAATGTATGCGTTTTGAACACAATGCATCAGGAAGTTTCAACTGATAATGGCGAAAAGAAACTGTCTGAAACAATTTCCTACTAGAACAGCACTAAAGTTGGTTGCACCTGCTGGCCTGTGGCTGTGTTTTACAACCTCCTAGACTTAGCGGCAATTAATGCACATATTCTATATAAACATTGTATAAATGTAACCATAAGCAGACTCCATTATTCTGGAGTTGGTAAAGGAGCTATGTGCGCACCAGAAAACGGCAAAGGCAGCATGGGCATTGGCATGCAAGCGACCTTTACCTGAAACTCCTTCTCCATCTGCGAAAAGGTGTCGCGTGTGTGCGCGCACTTGTACTGTTATAAAGATTCTAAATGTAAACAAATACAAAATACAGCTTTTTTTTTTCTCAGAGGTAAACGGAAAAGTGAAGTTGTTCAGCTGTTTAGTGCCACTGTGCAGATGTTATACAAATCTTTGGTTTAGTTCTCATTGAGTGGCCACACATCATTTCCACATTTCCCCCGTTGACTAGCAACACTGAACGAAACGAGGCATAATCGTGGTGTTTGCTTCGGTTATGACATAACAGTTTATTATCTGCTGTGGTAGATGTATGTGGTCTGATTTATTTAAATCCTATATTGTTTTAGCGATAATTTCATGGAAGCGAGTTCAGAACTTAATCACTGCTCCTGCTCCATCCAAGACGTTCAGAAGCCTCAAATAGAATGAACGAACTGAATAGAATAGAATGAATTCTCTAAAAAGGGTATAAAATTAGGTGGAGCTAAATCCCCTAAATCTCCTTATAAAATATTGCTAATTATTACCGCGGGAATGAATGGCGAATTGTCGATATTTCACAGAAGCATATATATATTATGGCAAACCGTTTAGGAAAATATTCATGAGAGAATCGAATAAAAACTCTATATATTGAATGGATTCTGAATATATTGAATGAAACTTTATATATATTGAATGGATTCTGAATATATTAAATGAACCTTTATACACTGTATATTGAATGGATTCTAAATATATATTAAATGGATTCTGAATATATTAAATGAAACTTATATATATATATATATATATATATATATATATATAATGTGTGTGTGTGTGTATATATATATATATATATATATATATATATATATTGAATGAAACTCTATATATATTGAATGGATTCTGAATATATTGAATGAAACTTTATATATATATATTAAATGGATTCTGAATATATTGAATGAAACTTATATATATATATATATATATATATATATATATAATGTGTGTGTGTGTGTGTGTGTGTGTGTATATATATATATATATATATATATATATATATATATATATATATATATATATATTGAATGAAACTCTATATATATTGAATGGATTCTGAATATATTGAATGAAACTTTATATATATATATTAAATGAATTCTGAATATATTAAATAAAACTTTCTATATATTGAATGGATTCTAAATATATTAAATGAAACTCTATATATGTTGAATGAATTCCGAATTTATTGAAATAAATTCTATATATATATATATATATATATATATATATATATATATATATTGAATGGATTCTAAATATATTGAATATATCGAAACACAGCGCCATCTTTAGAAAGAATGAGCGAGTCCGCAAGAAACTTGGTTGCTGCGATTCTGAAAAATGAAGAGATGGTCAACACGTGAGTGAGTGCGTGTACGGCCCAAAGTTAATTTCCTCCTCTTTTCCACGTCCGAGCACTAGTGTTGTATAAAGTGATGTTTGGTAGCGAGAGTGAAGACGGTTACACCCACTAATTCGTATTCAAACCAAAAACAAAGGCAATTAAGCCAAAGCAGTTAGGAGTCCAGTTGATATGGAAACAACAGAATTATGCATAAGGCGAGTTCGTAGCCAAGAACATTCACAGAGGATGAAATTAATGAGAGCAAGTCACAAAGAAACTGACCGTAATAGCCTACTTTACGACGAAACGCTGGGCTTAAGTACAACGCAAATTAACTGGGAAAACCAAAGCAGCTGTGACACATTAGGGAGGAAAAAGTAATAACATGTGGCGGGTTTAAACGCATTCGAATGTGGAAATGTGATATTGAGTGCGTCTTACGGCACCACTTTGGGCCGTACATGCACTCACCCCACAACCACCAAGTTGCCACTGTTGGGCCCTTGAGCAAGGCCCTTAATCCTCATCTGCTCAGATGTGTAATGAGATAAAAATGTAAGTCGCTCTGGATAAGAGCGTCTGCCAAATGCCTAAATGTAAATGTCATTAATGCAATTATTGATCAACCAATCACATGGCAGTTGCTTCAATGCATTTAGGGGTGTGGTCCTGGTCAAGACAATCTCCTGAACTCCAAACTGAATGTCAGAATGGGAAAGAAAGGTGATTTAAGCAATTTTAAGCGTGGCATGGTTGTTGGTGCCAGACGGGCCAGTCTGAGTATTTCACAATCTGCTCAGTAACTGGGATTTTCACGCACAACCATTTCTAGGGTTTACATAGAATTGTGTGAAACGGGAAAAACATCCAGTATGTGGCAGTCTTGTGGGCGAAAATGCCTCGTTGATGCTAGAGGTCAGAGAAAAATGGGCCGACTCAAGCTAATAGAAGAGCAACTTTGACTGAAATAACCACTAGTTACAAGCGAGGTATGCAGCAAAGCATTTGTGAACTCGGAACACACACAACCTTGAGGCGGATGGGCTACAACAGCAGAAGACCCCACTGGGTACCACTCATCTCCACTACAAATAGGAAAAAGAGGCTGCAATTTGCATGAGCTCACCAAAATTGGATAGTTGAAGACTGGAAAAATGTTGCCTGGTCTGATGAGTCTCGATTTCTGTTGATACATCCAAATGGTAGAGTCAGAATTTGGCGTAAACAGAATGAGAATATGGATCCATCATGCCTTGTTTCCACTGTGCAGGCTGGTGGTGGTGGTGGTGGTGGTGGTGGTGTAATGGTGTGGGGGATGTTTTCTTGGCACACTTTAGGCCCCTTAGTGTCAATTGGGCATCGTTTAAATGCTACGGCGTACCTGAGCATTGTTTCTGACCATGTCCATCTCTTTATGACCACCATGTACCCATCCTCTGATGGCTACTTCCAGCAGGATAATGCACCATGTCACAAAGCTCGAATCATTTTAAATTGGTTTCTTGAACATGACAATAAGTTTACTGTACTAAAATGGCCCCTACAGTTACCAGATCTCAACCCAATAGAGCATCTTTGGGATGTGGTGGAAGCTTCGTGCCCTGGATGTGCATCCCACAAATCTCCATCAACTGCAAGATGCTATCCTGTCAATATGGGGCAACATTTCTAAAAAAATCCTTTCAGCACCTTGTTGAATAAATGCCACTTAGAATTAAGGCAGTTCTAAAGGCAAAAGGGGGTCAAACAGCGTATTAGTATGGTGTTCCTAATAATCCTTTAGGTGCGTACATAGAGTTTCATTTAATATATTTAGATATTTCATTCAATATATAGTTTTCTTTCGATTTTTCTTTTAGTGTTAAGAGTTGTTTAGGTGAGAATACATGTGTGTACAGCTCTAGATCTCCATCAGTTATCAAAGATAGTGTCTATTTAAAAAAAAATGTGCCAACGATTTCAGAGATTTGATCTCCGGGCATTGCACATGCCTCATGTACCCCTGCTATTTTTATTGTAATATTAAATAATATTGAATAATAATTATTGCCTCTCTTTAAATTACTGCAAAAATTTCATCTTCTGAATTCTAGATTCTAAAATTGACATTATTACTGTTTTACTGGAATAGAAGAAATGAAGATTTTCCTTATCATAACATAAATTATATTGGTTGTAATCATTATTATATATACACAATCATTTTCTTTGGTATTTTTACAAAATATTGAAAGTAAATATTTTATAAAAAATTAAAATAAAAAAACACAAAAAAAAAAATCCATTTGTATTTTCCATCTCTAAAATAGCATAAAAATCACAGGTTGTGTATAGTGATTAAATACACTACAAGGCATGGTATGATAAGGAAACTTTCTATCTCTTCCATTCCGTCGTCTCCGAAGCAGTGAACACGCCTACAATTCACTTTTTATACGAATTACATAATCTAATAATTTGTTTTTCATTAGTTTACATAAAAGCTGGCATTTCGCTTTCTATAAGTATATATTTTTTACATGTGTGAGACGAGTATACACGAGTTTCGGTTAATTTTCTGACACACTCAAGTTCACCGAAAACAATACAGAACAGCGCACCCTGTTTACTTTCTTTATTTAACAAAATCATAAAGTTTTTTCGTCATTGTGAGCGCTCCTATATAAAAGTATAGTCTTATAAAGGCTACATTAGTTTCATTTATTTCAGTTAATAAATCTACTACAAATTTAAAGAACACAAAATATAAGACACAAGACCTTACAGTTGTAGCTTTTCTGATTACACATAAAATCTAAAGGCTTAGTGTGTTAACGTTTACTTAACGATCCTAAAAATATTTAATTTTAATTATAAATTTGTACTGTAATGTTACTACTGTGATTATGAATTTATTTAATTACAATGTTTTACTTGATTTTATCTGCAACTACGTGCAGCTCTAGACGAGCTGCGGCTCATTAAGTCTGAAGAAAACGACCTGATGCCTGAGGCGTCAGTCTATAGTTATATATGTTGCCATACGCCGCGACGGTATAAGTAACATACTGCTTGTCCACCTACTGTACTTCTCTCTCAGATCACAGCATGCAGACCAAACATCAACAGCACTACTAATCAGTGATCGATAGCTCATGATGCATATATTTAAACACTTTATTCATACAGATTTACCTGTTTTACATAAATATTTACAGGCTTGTCACTTATTGATTTACCCTGACAAAGAGCTGTATAAGTACAGCGGCAACTGGAACATCTAAAAATAGATGCAGGATTATTTTTCATAAATCTAAATTAATCTAAATAAAAATGCTTTGCTTAACATGGGCTATTGTTTACTTTACTATTTGTTAATTTATTTTAAATTAGATTTAGGCTCCAGGATGTTGAAGCTGCATATCTTTAATTTCCTACCTAGTCTAATCAGAGCTCAACTGCCTGCATAAAGTTTTCTAGAGCGCACCGGCAGAAGTAGACTAATGATTATGAACGCGTCGGGGGGAATAACAGCAATGAGACTATTTTAATAATTCATCAGTGATTTAGTAATTTCTTTGGTTTCGACTGTAGTGATGAGTGTATTGATGTCATCTTGTCTTTTCCGCAGCAGTGGATGCGCCAATAATTAAAATTTCATACGAATTACATAACCTAAAATTTGTTTTACATTAGTTTATATAAAAGCAGACATTTCGCTTTCTATAAGTATATATTTTTCACGTCTGTGAGGCAAGTATACATTTAGTTTCGGTTAATTTTCTGATGCGCTCAAGTTCACAGAAACCAATAAAGAAAAGCGCACCCTGTTTGCTTTCATTATTTAGCAAAATCCTATCGTTTTGTTGTCTATGTAGCTCTAAAGGCTCACTATGTTAACATTTACTTCGCCTAAATTCGATGCAAATAAGAAATTCATTTTAGTACTGTGATTTGTAAATTAGTTTAATTTTGCCTGTTTTGGCGGCTGTGGTACAGCGTAACGAGGGTGCTAATGGGTTGTAAAAATGTAATCCATTAAAATTATTTCATTATTTAGTAGAGAAAATTATGATCATAACAGACTACTGCATTTAATTCTTAGAATAAAACAAAAAAACATCAACATCTGCTGATGCAGTAGCACGTCCTGACAAAGTAGGAATTTATGGTCATCTAGTTTCATTTATTTCAGTTAATAAATCTGCTACAAATTTAAAGAACACAAAGTATAAGATGACACATGTAGCTTCTTTAATTACACATAATAAAATCTAAAGGCTCACTGTGTTAAGGTTTACTTTGCTTAAATTCTATTTAATTGAATTTTAATTCTAAACTCGTACTGTGATTTATAAATGTATTTAATTACAATGCTTCACTTGACTTTATCCGCTACTATATGCAGCCTGTAAGGAGGGCTCATTAATCCTTGAGAAAATGAACTAAGGCCTAAGGTGTCAGTCTATAGTTATATAGTGCCACTCAGCTATAAAAGCCGGCAAACGCACAAACCTAAATGCTTTAGAACAGTTCGGATTTTCCAGTAGACTGTGACAGTTTGAGGTCAGTTAAGGGTATGAATAATTTTGGACATGCCACAATTGGTTTAAATGTAAATAAAAGATTAATTTATCTTAAAATTAATTAAAGGGTGATTCCATCTCAAATCAACCAGTGGGTTCCACCACATGATCACAGATTTTGCTGATTTTTTTCACCAATTGTCGGTATTGGCATGAAAATAAAACCCGCCATTTTTTTTGTCCCAACTCCCGCTCATTAAAAAATGTCAGCCATCTTAATTTCTGGCCTCGATGCGCTTCGAGACGTGCCCTTTTTGAAATCTTTTTTTCCTAGATAACTCCCTTGCTATATGTCATATGGAGATGAAACTGAGTATATGTAGATTTAGAATGTAGATTCAGATTCTGCAATCAGAATTTGGCTATCCCTTGTGGTTATGGAGATATTTCTGAAAAATCTTTTCGACCCCCCAGAACCCAAGGTCTGCATGTATACATGTCACTCAATTCATGTTACTTCACATCACCTCATTTTGAAAAAAAAAAAAAAGTTATGCCTTGTTTTATAGAAATCATCAAAAATGAATTGTCCTGGTTTTGCAACATTTTATGATTTGACACGCAGAAATGTACTGCAATATCTCTAGAATACTTAATGCATGCTCATAAAATCTGCTCCTTTCAAAGTGAAAGTTACCTTAAATTCTTCTGTAATGCATATCTAGTCAAAGACTGTTTCTCTTTCCTAGAAGTTCTTTTAAATAAACAGCTTGGGCCTTGGCTGTATAGTGATGAGCTGTGCAGGAGTCACATTTTTGTGACACATTTAAGTCTCATAATGAAATCAGACACAGACAAAGACATGTCAGAACTTTTGCCATGGCTTTCATGATTCCACAGCTTGAACTGAACAGTGTTATCTGGGTCCAAATCAGCATTTTCAAATATACCATCAAGATTAGGGCTGGGCCATATTATACCTTTCACGGTAATACCGGTACAATGTTAGGCAATGATAAGAAAATGAAATATCGCGATTAAATATGGGTAAAACGCACATGCGCAGTGCCTTTGTTTTCATATGTTTATGGCGGAAAAAGCATGGCGGCGGCGGAGAATAAGAAGGGCGAAAGCGGATCGTTGAATGAAACAGATGAACCAGAATTGGTTTGTAAAAATGGTGCAACTTCAGTAGTGTGAAACTGGTTTGGTTTTCGCCCATCAGATACCCAACAAAGCAAAATTTTTTGTAGAACATAACAAGCAAGCGGGTCGTCGTGGCATTTACAGAATGTCTGGGTTGAAAAAGAGGGATCTCATTCATTTCAAGGCATCTGTAGCTTGAAGAAATAGCGTTTATTTTTTATTTATTTTTTTAAATAAAAAATTTAATAAAAATAATTGAGGACATTTCTTGGACTACAAAGAGGTGTACCTTTTGGGGGTCTCAGATCTGATTATTTTGGTACCAGTTTGGGGTCACCATGTCATATGACCTAGAAGCTATTGAAGAAATACCTTTTTTTTAAATAAAAAATAAAATAAAAATGAATGAAGACATATTTTTGGATAAAATCAGGTGTACCTTGTGTGGGGCACTAATGAGATTATTTTGGTACTAGTTTGGGGTCACCATGTGACATGACCAAAAAGCTATTGAAGAAAAAGTGATTTATTTAATAAAAATATATAATATTTGCAAATTAATTCACAATACTCAATTAATAGTAGTCAGCCCATTTTAGCCCATTTCTACTGGAAATGCCTTTTGGTTAAATTGTCAGCAAGGAATTTGCATTTGCACTGTTAAAATTTTATATAGCTTTAATGCACATACATACAACTGCTTGTTAAATGAAAATAGATTGATGGGTTTTTTTTGCACTAATAAAGTTTTGGAATTGTAAAGTATTTTGTCTCGTGTCAATCATATCGTCAATTATATCGTAATAAATATTTTTGGCCATATTGCCTTTCCCTAATTAAGATGATCAGATAGTTTTAATTGGAGGGGCACTGCTCACACCTGTGCAACATATAGTCACGAGAATAGAATCCTAAGAACAGACAAGTCTTTGTAATCAGATTGTGAAGACAACAAACTACATTGGAAAGATTCAGTAACTGAATTAACATAAATGAAACGCACTCGCCTGCTTTTGTTTTTCTGGTCTTAATTAGTACCAAAAAAAATATGACGCAATCAAGTTCCTTGAGTGCGAGGTCACTCATGGAGTTGGTTGGAGATAATTCAACTTTCTGATCAGTATGAACCTGAATGGTTCATTTACAGGATACTGTTTGACAGTGATACATGTATCTTACATGTACCACCATAAAATGACACATTTACTGGTAGATAAGGCCTATTGTGTAGATCCATGTGCATTCTCTTTATATAAAATGTGTATCAAATCGTAAAACATTTGCAAAACCTGGGCAATTCATTTTTGATGATTTCTATAAAACAGGGCATAACACACCTCTGGTTTTTATTTATTTTAAAGATGAGGTGATGTGAAGTAACCCCTATTTTTTTGAGTAACATATATACATGCAGACCTTGGGTTCTGGGGGGTCGAAAAGGGGTACCCCCAGAAAATAAAAAAAACCCAAAAAAGTTTTTTCAGAAATATCTCCATAACCACAGGAGATAGCCAAATTCCGATTACGGAATCTGGATATACATGAAAAATTACATAAACATATTCAGTTTTATCTCCATATGACACATAGCAAGTGAGTTATCTAGGAAAAAAAGATTTCAAAAAGGGGCATGGCACGTCTCGAAGCGCGTCGAGGCCAAAAATCAAGATGGCTGCCATTTTTTAACGAGTGGGAGTTGGTACAAAAAAATTGGGGGGTTTTATTTTCATGCCAATACCAAGATTTGGTGAAAAAAAATCATCAAAATCTGAGAAGTAATGGTGGAAAATTTCTCTTCCACTGGTTGATTTGAGATGGAGTCACCCAGTAATTTATATTTTAATAAATAATTTTTTTTTTCTCAAAGATGCCTCTTGTGCATCGTCTTATCTTCTGGGATATGCCTGTGTCATGTCTAACTTTGCTGGTTAAGTAAAAGTAAGAATTTGCCAGGGGAATGAGTAATTTCAGGCTTGACTATGTGTCTGTGTGTAAATACACCACTCACAATAAGTTAGGGATATTGTGAGAGACTTAGTGGATGTCATACATATGGTGTTTGTTTCACTTTAGACATTTTGGGATGGGGAGTCAATTGTATTGGGGTGATGGACGCAGCTTATTTTGTGTTTTCCATGTAATGGTTCTACTGTGTACAGGTGTGCTCTATATTGGGGCCATTCCCAAAAGACAACCTTTTTCAATGTGGCATCAATTTCAACATTCTATGGGTATAAAACATAGTGGGCACAAGACCATGTGACCTGGAAAATGCAGGTCTACCGTCCTGTTCAGTGATGAGTGTCGGGTCACCTTGCACAGAAGTGATTGCCGTCAGCGTTGCTGGAGAGGACGAGGTGAGTGATACGCTTAGGTGAACATGGTCCCCAGGGTTTGCTTTGGTGGAGGAAGTGCAACAGGCTGGGCTTGGATGATAATGCTCCACCACATCGTGGTCACAGCTTGACTTTAGGAAGTTGGAGTGCCTCATATGGTATGGCCATCAATGTCCCCTGACCTGAACCCCATAGAGCACGTCTGGGACCAGTTGAAGCAGAGACTGGATTATCGTACCACACCCCCACATGACCTGGCAGTACTGCGTGTAGCACTTGTGGAAGAGTGGGATGCATTGCCTCAGAACAACATCATGAGGCAAGTGAGGAGCATGAGACGTCGCTGTCAAGCCACACATCACTCACTGACATGGACACTCGGGGAGGGAATTATCTTAAAATGCTTATCGACTACAGCTCAGCATTTAATACCAATATTTCCTTCCACACTCACCACCAAGCTGGAGCACCTGGGACTCAGCTCAGCTATGTGACAGTGGATCTCCAACTTCCTAACTGGCAGACCACAGGCAGTAAGGATGGGTGGACATGTCTCAGCCTCCCTTACTCTCACCACTGGAGCCCCCTAGGGTTGTGTTCTGAGCCCCCTGCTGTACTCTTTGTACACCTACAACTGCATGGCCACTACCAACTTCACCGCGGTCATCAAGTTTGCTGACGACACCTTCTTGGTCGGCCTGATCACGAACAACGACTAGACGGCCTACCTGAAGGAGATTGGAAATCTGGAGAACTTTTGCCCTAGGAATAATATCTTCCCGAACGTCAGCAAGACAAAGGAGCTGATAGTGGACTTCAGTACAAAGCAGGAGAAGAACTACCAGACCCCCGTCATCAACAGGAGCCCAGTGGAGAGAGTGGGCAGCTTCAGATACCTCGGTGTTCACATCACGCGGGACTTGTCATGGTCCTGTCACATCAACACCGTGGTAAAAAAGGCCTGGCAGCGTCTCTACCACCTCAGAAGCTTGAGAGACTTCTTAGACTGCCCTCCAAGGTGCTCAGGAATTTCTACTTCTGCACCATAGAGAGCATCCTGACGGGAAACATCACGACCTGGTTTGGGAACAGCACCATGCAGGACAGACTAGCTCTACAGAGGGTGGTGCGGTCAGCTGAGCGCATCATCCGCACTGAGCTCCTTGACCTGCACTCAATCTACAGCAAGTGGTGCTGGACCAAGGCCAGGAAGATCGTGAAGGACCTCAGTAGGGGTGGGCGATATAACCAAAATCTTCTATCACGGTAGAAGCGATTTTCTACACCGATAATGATATCACAATATAGCAATCTGTATCTGAAAATGCATAAATAAAAATTAAAACACAAAGAAACTGTTTTACATAATGTAATTTTATTTAAACTGTGAATTGCTGAGGTTCGCTTTTTTTTTTTTTTTTACTTTTACCATATTCGCTTGGATGTCAGATGATAGAAAAGGTTTGACGTGTTTCCACCACTTGTTAAAACAGTGCACTTGCATACCTTGCAAATCACGTTCGTCTCATTCGTATCACTTTTCTTATACCCAAACCAATTCCACAACACAGACGATGCACCTTTTTTCTTTACAATCTCCTCGTTGTTGGTTTTGTCACATGTAAGCAAACTCACTGCTGCACTGTCGTCTTCCATTGTCGAAGTGTATGTGAAGCCAAACACATTAAAAGTGGGACGAAACCGTGCCACCTGATTGAACCAAATATCTGCGTGGCCCAGTGGACAGCGCAGCGTGACTATCTGAATAGCACAGCGTGACTATCTTAATAGCGCAGAGATGATCTGGTTTATTTGCGCGGCCCCTGTGGATCGCGCAGCGCGGACCAACTTGAGCAGCGCTGCTTGAATCACAAACCTGCGCGACCTACTGTTTTTTATATGTCAGGACTTATTAATATTATTTACGCCATGCCATGCCTGGTTTGTACGTGCGCATCTCAACACAGAGAGACTAAGGAGGAGCTTCTTCCTGCAGGCGATAAGGTCTCTCAACCACAAAACCATGCAGAACTAATACAATCTTTCTAACATCCATGGACATTATGGACAAATTCATGCACACCTGCAAGATTCCTGAAGCTTTAAAAACTCCCAGCCTGGTTCATTACTCAAAACTGCAATCATGGGTAAGACTGCCGACCTGACTGCTGTCCAGAAGGCCATCATTGACACCCTCAAGCAAGAGGGTAAGACACAAAAAGAAATTTCTGAACGAATAGGCTGTTCCCAGAGTGCTGTATCAAGGCACCCCCAGTGGGAAGTCTGTGGGAAGGAAAAAGTGTGGCAGAAAACGCTGCACAACCAGAAGAGGTGACCGCACGCTGAGGAAGATTGTGGAGAAGGACCGATTCCAGACCTTGGGGGACCTGCGGAAGCAGTGGACTGAGTCTGGAGTAGAAACATCCAGAGCCACCGTGTACAGGCGTGTGCAGGAAATGGGCTACAGGTGTCGCATTCCCCAGGTCAAGCCACTTTTGAACCAGAAACAGCGGCAGAAGCGCCTGACCTGGGCTACAGAGAAGCAGCACTGGACTGATGCTCAGTGGTCCAAAGTACTTTTTTCGGATAAAAGCAAATTTTGCATGTCATTCGAAAATCAAGGTGCCAGAGTCTGGAGGAAGACTGGGGAGAGGGAAATGCCAAAATGCCTGAAGTCCAGTGTCAAGTACCCACAGTCAGTGATTTCTGGGGTGCCATGTCAGCTGCTGGTGTTGGTCCACTGTGTTTTATCAAGGGCCGGGTCAATGCAGCTAGCTATCAATGAGATTTTGGAGCACTTCATGATTTATGAAGATGAAGATTTCATTTTTCAGCACGACCTGGCACCTGCTCACAGTGCCAAAACCACTGGTAAATGGTTTACTGACCATGGTATTACTGTGCTCAATTGGCCTGCCAACTCTCCTGACCTGAACCCCATAGAGAATCTGTGGGATATTGTGAAGAGAAAGTTGAGAGACGCAAGACCCAACACTCTGGATGAGCTTAAGGCCGCTATCGAAGCATCCTGGGCCTCCATAACACCTCAGCAGTGCCACAGGCTGATTGCCTCCATGCCACGCCGCATTGAAGCAGTCATTTCTGCAAAAGGATTCCCGACCAAGTATTGAGTGCATAACTGAGCATAATTATTTGAAGGTTGACTTTTTTGTATTAAAAATACTTTTCTTTTATTGGACAGATGAAATATGCTAATTTTTTGAGATAGGAATTTTAAGTTTTTGTGAGCTGTATGCCAAAATCATCAATATTAAATAAATTGAAATGCTTGAACTACTTCAGTTGTGTGTAATGAATCTAACATATATAAAAGTCTAATGTTTATCAGTACATTACAGAAAATAATGAACTTTATCACAATATGCTAATTTTTTTAGAAGGACCTGTGTGTGTGTGTGTGTGTGTATGTGTATATATATATATATATAAAATGTAGATTATATATACACACAGTATATTATATGTATATATTATATTATATAGTATAATTATAATAATTATATATGCCAACATTGCAACATTCAATGAAACTAAACAGGTAAACTTACAGGGACGTGTTTTATCAGGTTAGAAGTCCTTATATGCTAAATTGTCTATATGCTGAAGTGTGGAGATTTTTATATGCTAAAGTGAGCTACTCATAGAGGTAAATTTTTTTCAAAAAGTTACTTAAGTAAATGTAACAGGGTAAATGTAAAGTGTTACTACCTACCTTTGACCATAAATACATGCCTTATATACCTTTTGCGCTCCGAGGTTGAAAGTATAATTAATATTGTTTTTAAATTTATGTTTTTTAAATTCTGTGATTTTGTTTTGATATATTAGCAATACACAAAGCCTTTTCAGTCTTTCACTCTTCCTCTTTTTATACAGTGCTGCTGGTGTTTCTGCTTCTTTTGGAGAGATGCTATTGCTTGTTGCTATGTATTTCCATACCAACCAGCTCAGTTCCATTATTGAGCTAGTCTGCTCCACTCTAGGAATGAAGGTAAGCATTTAGAATCATTTTTATTGGATAAACCTGACAAACATGAAAAATCTGTTCAAAATAGCATATTTGCAACTTTGCTTTTATTATTTTCTCTAATCCACTAGATCTCATTGAGAACATAGTCATGTTCAAAAGTTTGTTACCCCTCATTTAATTGTATGTGTTTTCATAAAACATAATAAAAATAATCTGATCATAGTAGGTCTCTGTATTAGGCAAGTACAACCTTAGATGAACAAAATGGGATCCCCCCACCATTATTTAATTTCTTGTAGAGCTATCTTTGGCAGCAATAACTGTTAAATAATCATTTCATGTATGACTTTATCACCCTCTCTTACAAGAATTTTGCCCCATTATTCTTGACACCATTGCCTCAGTTCATTGGGGATTTTGAGAATTTGCCTAACACTAGAAGCGCCGCGCCAGTGTCATCTACTTTTAACGTGGTTCACTCCTTCTCCCATAGTTTCATTTTGCGGTCCTTTTCAGAGGAGGAGGTTCTGGATGAATTGCTCAGGCTAGATTTTAATAAATCTTCTGGATCTGATGAGGTGGATCCTGTCTTTTTTAAAATTGCTGCCTCTATTATTGCTGTTCCTATTACAGATATATTCAATTTATCTTTACACACGGCAAATCCCTCGTGCTTGAAAGTCAGCGTTAGTGTTCCCTCTTTTTAAGGGTGGTGATTGGTCAGATCCCAATTGTTACAGGGCTATTTCTGTTTTGCCATGTATCTGTAAGGTTTTGGAAAGGTTTTGTAAATGGTCAACTCCCTGAATATTTGGATCACCTGCTCAATCAAGATTTAGTACTGGGTTTGGGTGTTTAAAAGCAACTCTTAAAGTCTTAAATGATATCTATTCTGCATTGGACTCTAAATTGTACTGTGCTGCTATTTTCATTGACTTGGCCAAGGCCTTTGACTGTCAATCACAAACGTCTTATTGATAGGCTTTATGACACTGGCTTCTCCGACAAATCCTTGTCTTGGTTTTCTAATTATTTAAGTGATCGAGTGCTGTCTGTGAAATTTGAACAACTTCTTTCCCAACTTCTCCCAGTCACCAATGGCGTCCCACAGGGATCAATACTTGGACCTACACTTGTTTCTATTTATATTAATACTGTAGCTAATTCTGTTACAGACTCATTTATCCATCTTTACACTGATGATACTATTCTTTACTCTACAAGTCCTTCTCCTGCTGCAGTTTTGCAGCAACTTCAACTAAGTTTAAATCGATTGCAATATACCTTTTCCAATTTGCATCTTCAGCTAAATACTTCCAAAACTAAAGTCATGTTCCATCAAGCTTTCCAAGTATCTGCTCACTTGATGGGACACCATTGGATCAGACTACTGAATATAAATATCTGGGTATTTTGCTAGATAACACTCTTTTACAAAACACATTGATAATTTGAAGTCTAAGATCAAATCAAAGCTTGGGTTCCTTTATAGAACGCGTTCTGCATTTACATTATCTGCTAGGAAAACTCTGGTGCAAATGACCATTCTCCCCATGTTTGATTATGGTGATCTTATTTATCGATCTGCTAACCTGATTCTGTTGACAGTTCCTATGGCTTCTTCTGTACTTGGCCTGTCGTCTTTTCAGAACGCTGCTGCTAGAGACTGGAATGACCTGCAAAAAACGTTAAAACTGGACAATCTCATTCCTAAGTCTGCTATTTAATCTCGGATCTCAGCTCACTTTAAAGACATGTGTAGCTGTTATTTAGACTAGCTTCTCTTATTCATTGCCGCTCCACTGTTCACATTGTTCGTATATGTGTATGTATGTATGTATGTATACGAGTGCGTGTGTGTGTGTATATGTGTGTATATATATATATATATATATATATATATATATATATATATATATATACACATACAGTGGTGTGAAAAACTATTTGCCCCCTTCCTGATTTCTTCTTCTTTTGCATGTTTGTCACACTTAAATGTTTCTGCTCATCAAAAACCGTTAACTATTAGTCAAAGATAACATAATTGAACACAAAATGCAGTTTTTAAATGAAGGTTTACGTTATTAAGGGAGAAAAAAACTCAATCTACATGGCCCTGTGTGAAAAAGTGATTGCCCCCCTTCTTAAAAAATAACTTAACTGTGGTTTATCACACCGGAGTTCAATTTCTGTAGCCCCTCCCCAGGCCTGATTACTGCCACACCTGTTTTAATCAAGAAATCACTTAAATAGAAGCTACCTGACTCAGAGAATTAGACCAAAAGCACCTCAAAAGCTAGACATCATGCCAAGATCCAAAGAAATGCAGGAACAAAAGTAATTGAGATCTATCAGTCTGGTAAAGGTTATAAAGCCATTTCTAAAGCTTTGGGACTCCAGCGAACCACAGTGAGAGCCATTATCCACAAATGGCAAAAACATGGAACAGTGGTGAACCTTCCCAGGAGTGGCCAGTCGACCAAAATTACCCCAAGAGCGCAGAGACAACTCATCCGAGAGGCCACAAAAGACCCCAGGACAACATCTAAAGAACTGCAGGCCTCACTTGCCTCAATTTAGGTCAGTGTTCACTACTCCACCATAAGAAAGAGACTGGGCAAAAACGGCCTGCATGGCAGATTTCCAAGGCGCAAACCACTTTTAAGGAAAAAGAACATTAAGGCTCGTCTCAATTTTGCCAAGACTTTTGGGGAAATACCTTGTGGACCGACGAGACAAAAGTTGAACTTTTTGGAAGTTGCGTGTCCCGTTACATCTGGCGTAAAAGTAACACAGCATTTCAGAAAAAGAACATCATACCAACAGTAAAATACGGTGGTGGTAGTGTGATGGTTTGGGGTTGTTTTGCTGCTTCAGGACCTGGAAGGCTTGCTGTGATAGATGGAACCATGAATTCTACTGTCTACCAAAAAATCCTGAAGGAGAATGTCCGGCCATCAGTTGGCCGTCGTCAACTCAAGCTGAAGCGATCTTGGGTGCTGCAGCAGGACAATGACCCAAAACACACCAGCAAATCCACCTCTGAATGGCTGAAGAAAGACAAAATGAAGACTTTGGAGTGGCCTAGTCAAAGTCCTGACCTGAATCCTATTGAGATGTTGTGGCATGACCTTAAAAAGGTGGTTCATGCTAGAAAACCCTCAAATAAAGCTGAATTACAACAATTCTGCAAAGATGAGTGGGCCAAAATGCAAACGCTTGATTGCAGTTATTGCCGCTAAGGGTGGCCCAACTAGTTATTAGGTTCAGGGAGCAATTACTTTTTCACACAGGGCGATGTAGGTTTGGATTTTTTTTCTTCCTAAATAATAAAAACCATCAGTTAAAAACTGCATTTTGTGTTTACTTGTGTTATCTTTGACTAATAGTTAAATTTGTTTAATGGTCAGAAACATTTTGTTTGACAAACATGCAAAAGAATAAGAAATCAGGAAGGGGACAAATAGTTTTTCGCACCACTGTGTGTGTGTATGTGTGTATATATATATATATATATATATATATATATATGCGCATGTGTGTATGTGTATATAAATAAAAAAAATTAATATAATTTAATATAAATTATATATGTAACTTATTTACGGTTTTTACTTTCATTTTCTTTTTTCGTAATTTTGTTTATATTTCTTAAAATGAGTTCCCCTACTTCCCCCAAAAGGCTCAGCCTTTGCCAGGCCACAGTTGCAATGTAAATAAGAAACCTATTCTTAATCTGTCTTGCCTGGTTAAATAAAGGTAAAAAATAAATAAAAAATTGACCGCCTATTGTTTTGAATAGGAAGCTGTCGCTGACGCACAATGATCGCTAGATGGCGCTTTCACCCAAAGCAAATAGTTTAGTTCCAAGATCTACTTGCACTTGGACAATGCGCTTTTTATTCCCGTGTTTTATTCCCGTGAAATTATCGCTAAAACAGTATTAAATTTAAATAAATCGGATCTTCCACAGCAGATAATAAACTATGCTATGTCATAACCGAAGTAAACACCACGATTATGCCTTGTTTCGTTCAGTGGTGCTAAGCAACGGACGACGTGCCTAATCGGCGGGAACGTGGTTCACTTAGCCGCAATGTATTATTAACCTGCGGGATGTTTCACTGTTTATGCTCACATAAGAATCATGTAATAAAAGCGAGGCAAATGTGGAAGTGATGTGTGGCCACTTAATGAGAACTAAACCAAAGATTTTGGTAACTACACTGAGTGTAACATCTGCATAGTGACACTAAACAGCTAAACAACTTTACTTTTCCGTTAACCTCTGAGAAAAAAAAGCTGTATTATGTTTGGTTATATTTAGAATTTTTTAGAAAAGTACAAGAATTAGCAAGTTAATTACCATCCAATTTCTTATGTCCGCACACATTGCTCAACTTTAGTAAGCTGGTTTATCTCATCAGGTTTTGCTGAGACATATAACTGTGTGTCGTCAGCATAACAGTGAAAACTAATACCATGCTTACAGATTATGTTGCCGAGAGGTAGCATGTAAAGGGAAAAAAGCTGTGGGCCTAAAACTGAACCCTGTGGAACACCAAACTCCACTAGAGAATATGCAGAATAATCACTGTTTAAGTCTACATACTGATAACGATCGGTCAAATAGGATCTGAGCCAGGAGAGGGCTGTACTCTTAATTCCTACTACATTTTCTAATCTATAAAGAAGAATACTATGATCAATGGTGTCAAACACCGCACTGAGGTCGAGTAACACAAGCATGGTTACACAACCTTGATCAGAGGCCGATAGGAGGTCATTTACTACTTTAACGAGTGCTGTCTCTGTGCTGTGATGAGGCCTAAATCCTGACTGATACAGTTCATGTATGCCATTTCTATGTAGAAATGAGCAGAGCTGCTCCGCTACTATCTTTTCTTGAATCTTAGAGATAAAGTGGAAGTTTGATATTGGCCTGTAATTGGACAGCTGATGGGGGTCAAGGTCAGGTTTCTTAATGATCGGTTTAATAACTGCTAATTTAAAAGATTTTGGAACATACCCAATGCTGAGTAAAGAATTAATTATTTTCAGCATTGCCTCTTATACACCCGGTGTGAACATAACAGTAGATTTGTTTGTCTCATTTATTTGAGAGGTATCATGGGCTGTAGAAGCATGAATCTGGATGATTACTAGTCTGCTGACTTGGGAGATCCTATTTTCAAAGAAACAATGTCTCGACAAAAATGTGGAGACATTATGCGCTATCTGTGCTTTGATGACAAGAACACAAGGGCTGCCCGACTTATGAATGATTGCCATGATCTCGGAGATATTCGAGAAATTTGTAAAAAACAGCATTGCCTCTTACACACCCGGTGTGAACATAACAGTCGATGAGGAACTGTTCCCTACTAAAGTGCGCTGCCGTTCCACGCAGTACATGGCCAATAAACCAGACAAGTTTGGTATCAAATTCTGATGGCCGCTGATGTTGAAACAAAATACATGTTGAACGCAGTTCCCTATTTAGGGAAAGACGACAGTAGGGCGGCTGGTCAACGGTTATACACCCTTGTAATGCGTATTGTGGAGCCTTTCCTGGGGAAAGGAAGAAATATAACAGACAATTTTTTTACCTCGTTGGCACTTGCAAACAAACTTTCGGCGAATCAAACCACCATCGTTGGCACAATGAATAAAATCGGACTAGAAATGCCCCCTTGTAAACCAGCACATTTTCTGTTACATGTATAGAATTAGTTTTAGCTGAAACTCATTATCAATGGTGTTAGGGTACTTATGTAGTGATGATTAGTTTCAGCCAAATCATTAAAACTAACAATGGACTATGGCACTCTCTTGAGTGCTGGTTGGAAGGTGTTATTTATTTATTTATTCTCTACAAGGGCATTAACTGCACAGACCAAACTATTACCTTCTTGTACTATTATAAAAATTCTAAATATACTCAGCAAAAAAAGAAACGTCCCTTTTTCAGGATGGTGTATTTCAACAATAATGTTGTAAAAATCCAAATAACTTTACAGATCTTTATTGTAAAGGGTTTAAACAATGTTTTCCATGTATGTTCAATTAACCATAATCAATTAATTAACATGCACCTGTGGAATGGTCGTTAAGACCTTAACAGCTTACAGAAAGTAGGCATTTAAGGTCACAGTTCTAAAAACGCAGGACACTAAAGAGACTTGTCTACCGACTGTGAAAAACACCCAAAGAAAGATGCCCAGGGTCCCTGCTCATCTGCATGAACGTGCATTAGGCATGCTACAGAGAGGCATGAGGACTTCTAATGTGGCTATGGCAATAAATTGCCATGTCCGCACTGTGAGACGCCTAAGACAGCGCTACAGGGAGACAGGAAGGACAGCTGATCATCCTCGCAGTGGAAGACCAAGTGTAACAAAACCTGCACAGGATCGGTACATCCGAATATCACACCTGCGTGACGGGTACAGGATGGCCACAACAACTGAGTATATAAACAAACAAAATCCAGCTTTTTTTTGCCTCAGAGGTAAACGGAAAAGTTGTTCAGCTGTTTAGTGTCACTATGTCATAAACAGTGAAACATAAATAAATTAAAATAAAATATCCTTAGCCCAGATTTTATTAATGAACGACATAACATTTATCTTAGCTGAATGCTCTAATTCTCAAAAACGTTGAACCTAAAGTAAGATTTATCACACTGTAACTAGAATATTTACGAAACTGAAAGGTTGTCTTATAAATAATAAAAAAAAATCCTAAGATAAAGCAGATGGGCTATAGAACAGATCATATGTTATTTTTTATATTTTGTATTTTTTAATTTTTTTATATTAAATTAACAGCTCTAAGTAGATGAATATAGTTGAATTTACTATAGGCTTTTACTATAGTGGATTCCCGCCAACAGGACAAGATCTTACAATGCTTAGCTTAGATTTGGTTTATTATAATCTTATAGAAGAAAACACGAGGTACATTTGACTATATTCTCATTTATTTAGACTTTTACTATAAGCTTTACGTAGAAGTCTGTCAGACAACAGTAATTTGACGTCGGTCTGTCAAATTCAGCGGACGTAGACTCATCGCTGTTCTTGTTGTAACTAAAAACAAAAACCCTGCAACAGTCTCAAAGTCTTTCCACTCCGTGACCGTGCTGAAATCCGACACGACACTACGTTAGGCTATGTCTTGACTCATTTGCATACAGACGGTAATTGGATGTTTACCGATGGCTCAGGGGAGGTGTGCGCGCGCGCATACTACTTGTACTGTTTTAAAAATTCTAAATATGAACAAAACAAAAAACTTTTTCACAGGTAAACGGAAAAGTGTAGTTGTTCAGCTGTTTAGTGTCACTATGCAGATGTTTCACTCGGTGTAGTTACCGAAATCTTTGGTTTAGTTCTCATTGAGTGGCCACACATCACTTCCACATTTCCCTCACTTTTATTACATGAATCTGAAAATGTGAGCATAAACAGTGAAACATTCCGCAGGGTTTATAATACACTGCGGCCAAGTGAACCACGTTCCCGCCGATTAGGCGCGTGGTTCGTTGCCTAGCACCACTGAACGAAACGGGGCATAATCGTGGTGTTTGCTTTGGTTATGACATAGCATATTTTATTATCTGCTGTGGTAGATTTGATTTATTCAAACCCAATAATAAAGCTTTATATCCTCAGGTGGGGTCATTACATTGTTTTAGAAAGAATTTCACTGAAGCGAGTTCAGAAGTAAATTGCTGCTTTTGCTCCACCTAAAGCACTATCACACTAAAAAAAAAATAAAATTCAAGAAGTTCAGAAGCTTCAAAAATAATAAATGAACTAATGCATTTTTATAAAACGTTATTAAATTAAGTAGAGCTAAAATATCGCTGATTATCAACCTTGGAATGAATGGCGAATTTGTCGATATTTCACAGAAGCAGATATATATATATATATATATATATATATATATATATATATATATATATACACACACACACTACCGTTTAAAAGTTTTAGAACACTTGCAAATTTCTTCTACATTCTACAACAATACTGGGGATTTCAAAACTATAAAATAACACATATAGGATTAGGTAATTACGTAACAACAAGAAAAACAACAGTTGTTATTTTAAGACACAGAGGTCAGCCTTTCTGGAATAGTTCTTGCAAGAACAGTATTTTCAAGTACATTTGCAAAATCCGTCAAGCACCATAATGAAACTGGCTCTCATAAAGACCATCCCAGGAGGGCGAGACCAAAACCTACCTTTGCCCCAGACAAGAAGTTCATTTAGAGTTATAAGCTTGAAAAATGACCAATTAACAGCACCTTAGATTAGAGGCGTTATAAAGTTTTTACAGAGCATAAGTAGCAGACACCTCTCAATATCAACTGTTCAAAGAAGATTAATGCATTTTTTTGGACGTCTTCAGCATTCCTAAAAATCAGGAACCATCATGGAGTTAGAAAGTGTTCTAAAACTTTTGAATGGTAGTGTGTGTGTATGTGTGTCTGTGTGTGTATGGAATGAAACCTGCGATAGTTACAAATACACACTGAATGACATGGATAGTATGCGCAATCCCTTGTGCCATCTGCTGAGAGAAATGAGAATCGCAGGTTGGAAAAGACAGGAAACGGCATGACCGCTGCGCAGCTGTCAGCAATTTTACGTAAAAAAGAGAAAAATAGCTTTATACTGGCTTTTACTGGTGCGATTTTGAAAATGTAAGCATGCAGAGTGATTAAGCTTACAGATCTAGGAAAAGTCATGAAAGTAAGGGTCCTGGAATTTGATCGAGTGTGAAGTTTTTTTTTTTTTTTTTTTTTTTTCCCCCAATTGCGGTCAAATGACCGGTGCTCGGCGCTTCTAGTGTTAAGTACACCACCACAGAATTTCAGTTGGGTTGAGGTGTGGGGCTTTTTAAAAAAATATCAGAGCATTGCATGATCTGACCTGTTAAGTTACATAAAACTGCTTGTATAAAAGATATGTATACTATAATTTACTGGTGGTAAATGGGAGCTCTTATTGTAAAGAGAGGGCGTGTATTATATGTTTTGGCAGTTACTGATGGAATATATATGTTTGTGTGAAAACCTGACGGCTGTCAGTAATAAATGTGTTACTGAGTAGGTCATGGTTTTGTCATTTGTCGATTACCATGATCCAGGGGTGAATGTGCTGCGATCTTAACTTCTGGGAAGATTGACAACTGTTGAACTCCAAATAGTTTGGAAATGGTTTAAAAAATCCGTTCCAGATTATTGTGCAGCAACAATTGCTTCTTTTACTCCATGGTACTTTGTATTTCCTGTATGTTTTTATCTTTTTGGCCTTATTTTTGTTGCAAAATAACAAATATAGCACAGACAAATTTATATGTTGATGTCTGTCTAAGGTTGTATTTCCCTAACCTAAGTCCTACTATGTTCAGATAATTATCACTTTTTACACAAAAACACACGTTAGTTTTAAGAAGTATGTTTTAAAGTTAATGAAAAGAAGTATTGCCTGTTAAGTTCGCTGCATGTCAATACACTTACTGTCTGACCCTGAACTGGTTAAGGAATACGCATACATAGTGTGTCTGAAGATCACCGTTTATTATCTTAAAAGAGAGTTTATTTAAGTTTTTTCGCCAGGTGCCCTGTATCATGTACATCAAAAAAACTTGTCATGGCATTTAACTCGGAGAGACCCAGAGGCAGGCGGTTAATAAGAAAAACATTAGCATTTTCTAATTAAACAAAATGGTTCCATTAGACACAAGCTATTTGCATGTAAATTTGACTGGATAGGGGCTATTGAAGTGTTACCACGTATTGTATCAGGCCTGTATGTGGCCTTGGCGTACTCCATTTTGCATTTTAGGGATCAGACCAACGTTTTAATCTTTTAGCATCAAAGTGAACTAGCAGTAGTCTCACTGTAATTAATAAATTGTATAGGTTGTTGAGCAAGGCAGGCTGGGTCCGGTAACATTAAAACAACAACACTGACGAATATTGGTATGAAATTACCTAATGGAATTACTTTCCTTATTCATTTAGCTGTTTCATCAATTAGCATTAGAGTGGCAAAATTTAGGTAACAAATCTGGAGGAAAATGATCACTTACGAAATTTATGTTTCAAAAGGTAAGCACCTGCTTAAGGGTAGATTGTTGGGTAGTATTTTTTTTTTATTTCTAAATTAAGCTTAAGGTTAGAATTGTGTGTTGCCGATGCACCTCTGTTAATGCAGTTTCTGTCTCACTTGCATAACTATTGCATGGCTTTTGAATAGCGCTCAAATCCATTGTCTGGTTAGGGGTCTTAATGCCTGTGTCGGTAAACTTTAAAAAAAGGCATGCTGCTTGCATGTGATAAATAATTTTTCATTTGTCATTGATTTTGGTGGGATTGACAGTGATTAATTCTTATAAGGTCAGGTAATACTATGTGTATGTTGAAACATTGGAACACTTGCATTGTGTAAACAGTGAATGAGAGAAATATCTTGAATTTATGTCAGTATTTCTGAATGGTGAGCAATCAGTAAACCACCTTACACAAATGCAATTACCTTTTTAGGACTGTCCGAAGGGTTGACCTTTTCACCCTCTAGTCATTGACTACTTATTCATCATAAATTTTTACCTCAATTTTGTCACCAGTGTAGATATTTACAAGAGGACCATAAATTGTAATTTTCTTTTTACTTTGTCCTTTGTTGAGGTTATGTAATCCTATTAGTAAGTTGATTTGATTAAATTTTAATATCTTTGTGTTAAATAAGAAAAAAGGGATGATTCAGGATCTGCATGAATCTTTTGTTGACATTGAAGTGTGTCTGTACATGTTTTTTTTTTTATTGCTCCTGAGGCTATTTGTCCATGATGTGTAGTAAATATCAGTATTTTCTTCTTACAATACATTAATAGTAAACCCTGTACACTACGTAGTTGGCCTGGATTTACAGGCACCATATCTGTTTAAGACCTGCTTAGTTGCAGTTTAACAATTTTAAATGTGTATGCTGAGCCTAAGTTTAAAGATTTTTACATTGATTTTTATTTTTTAGATTGCCATCAAGCCCAGTTCTCTAAACAAAATGAAGACAATATTTACCCATGAGATCTTCACTGAGCAGGTACAAAACACAACAGGAAATTCTTATTCTAGTATCTCTTAATTGTAAATCACTGTGCATGTTCTGTATCCAAACATTGTCAGCTTATCATGACTCTTGTTTTTGTCTCATTTGATTACTTGAATTATGTTGTAGGTGGTTACTGCCCATGCGGTCAGAGTGGCAGTCACCAGTAACCTGAGTGCCAATATTACTGGCTTCTTACCCATTCACTGTATTCACCAGCTCCTTAAAAGTAGAGCCTTCACCAAGCACAAAGTATCTATAAAGGTATAGAGGAAGTTTTCACTTTATAGCCAATTTTACACATTCTGTTTTACTATCATGGTCTCAAGTTTCATTCCGTTTCATTATCTCTTCACATATTTGGTGTTCTCTTTTCCACTTATATCCAAATTATGTACGGCGTTCACTCACCATATATGCATCTCTATTATTCAAGTGTGACAAATAAAAAATTTTGTCAAAAAAATTTTAAATCAGAAAAAATACATTAACCTACTATACTTTTGACTGGTGCTGCAAATTGGGCTCACAATACTGTAGGATATATTTATGAAGTGTGGATACCAGGCCCTTGTTTTGTTATTGTGTAGTATAATAACAAATTACAAAGGGGGTGAATGGTTAAGGACTGTTGCCAAGGAACACAGTATTTTTTGAAAGCTGATGTTATCTGTAGATTAAAACGTAGGAGGACCCTGGTAGGTTAAATGAATTTCTAAGATCTTGAAAAGAGCCTAGAGCAGTGTTGTTGAAAATGTATTTTAAGTGATATACATACTATTGCGCCAAAATGAATGGGATATAGACCTCCCCAGCCAATAATCCTTTGGTGTTGAATAAAGTGGAAAATGTTTGCCTTTTACAAGATATCTTGCACTTTAACTAAACACTGTCTGAATAACATTTAACCATGGGCCGAAGCGTAATGCATATCGTTCATCAAGGATATTGAAAAAGGGTCTTCCAAACTCCATGCTCATTTCCAGGTCACACCAAGATACTGGGTTATCGGGTTACGCCATATAAGCAGAGGATAAGGCACAAAAGACCAAAAATAATACTTGGAATTTGGTACTACCAGACCTCCATCCTTCCTACTTCTCTGTAAGGTGGAGAATTTCAACCATGGCTATCTTTTTTTAAATCTTTGTTTAGTTGGAACAATAGTTAACAGGTTTGACAGAAGGGAACCGTAAAAATATAAATTTTAGTGAGCGAGATCCAGGCCTTAAGAGAACCCATTTGTCAATGTCACCCTTTTGTAAGTTTCTTAAATGTTATGTGTTAAGATGAGGTCTAAAGAAGGGGAAATCCAGATACCTAGATTTTGAAAGTGCTGCATTCTCATTTAATGGTAGGAGAGTGGATTTGGACCAATTGATTAGAAAAAGGAGCGTCAAACTCCTCACAACAAATTCAAGTTAGATCCTGACCTGTGGTGCTAGAGAATAAGACCTAAATTATATTGTAGGTGCATGTTATTCACAAGTTCTGACGCGTGTCTTTAGTTACACAGTGTCACTGACGACATCAGACGTTTCGTTGATTTCTTTGTCTCTTGTTTATTTTCAACATCAAAAACAACGGTTGTTACAGTTTCTTGCATAAATCCACTGTAGTCACGACAAGTCGCTTGCTGTGTTCTGTAGCTTCGATGGATTACAGTTACAACAACTTATTTTACTGTGTTCCTTTTAGCTTACTGTCTCACGTTATCACGGTCAAAAGCTTGTGTGCTCCACACCTTTCTGTATCCTTCCGTGTCTTAACAACAACCACAACTAACATGCGTGATAGACATGGAACTGCATAACTGTGGGGTGATGTCACAGAACAACACATGAAATGATGTCACAATACAAATTATATGTATGATACTTAATGCTTAATGCTTAACTAATAAACTGAAATAAGATAAACATAACAACAAATCACAAGAATGAAATATGGCCCTTACATATATGGTTAAACCAGGACCAAAACCCATAAAATTTAAAACAGACCACAAAAAGGTCTAAATAAAAAAAAATATATATATGTTGTGCTTTACTGAATATCCACCAGATGTCGCATGGAAGGACTTTATCTAAAATCTGGACCAAGTAGAATGAAGAATTGTGTATAATTAGTTAGCCTAAAACAATATTGTTTTCAATGCTGAAGCAAACATGAATTTTATTTTGTTTTACAACAGATATTTCATAATGAATGTATGTATATGTGCTTCATATTATTTTCATAATGATGAAATGAGATGCCCAAATTCGTGCTTTAAAAGTTTCTTATATAGTTTTTGTAATGTCTTAAAGTGCCCCAATTATGCCATTTTAAAGGTTGCTAATATTGCTTAATGAGTCTTTTAAAACAGGTTTACATGTATGCAAGGTCAAAAACACTTTAGTTTTCTCCAAAAATAGATTAAATTTTACCCCATTTCTAAATGATTTGTAAAGGACTCGTGTGAAGCAGTTTGAAGATTCAGTCTGTCTAAACCCCTCCTTTCTGTGAGCCCTCATTGCTGTGATTGGTCAGATGGTGCGGTGATTTATGATTGGTTAACTGCTACAGCGTGTGCCGGAAAACGTCACATGTCAAATCGCTGCCTTTTGTTGAGTGAAAGTGCGAGCCATGGGTTTATACACGCTGATAAATGAATTTTAGATTGATTTTAAAGCATCCTTTTTAGGCCTAAATATTCATTTTTAATAATGGCCGGGTGTATTAAGAAGTAAAGAACTGTTGTTCAGTTGTTCTCTGCACAGTCTATCTGCACTGAGAGACTGTGTGTGTGTGTGTGTGTGCACAGAGAGTTTGTGTGTGTTCGTGCGCGCGTCTCATACTATAGGTGTGCATGCACGGAGAGTTTGTTTGAGTTTGTGACGTTATCTTCTCCTTCAAACATGCTTTGTACCAACCAACCAACCAACCCTGGCCTCCAAACTTAGAAGTCTACGTGTCATAGCTGATAACTGCTCATTTGCTCTGCTGGTTACAGCAGGGCGTCGACTGCTGTTCAGTGTAAAGTATCTTGTACAAGCCAAGCTCTTGCCCAAAAACAGTGTAAATGTTTGCAACAAACACTAACCATTAAAATGTTAAGAATTTAATTAAACACAAATATATAAATTAGATTTTTTTTATACATAATATTTTCATTATATATAAACTCGTGCTGGTGTACTTTTACTACGCTGAAGTACCATTTAAAGCTATTTATTAATTTCTCTTTTATTTGCTTACTTACTTTCCAACTAGAGAATGCTTTAGTAGCGCCCAGGCACAAATCACTAACCATTAAAATGTTGGATTTGAATAAAATGGCACTGTTTAATTAAATTCTTAAATCATCACCCATGGGTTTACCGCATATACCCTGGAAGAAAAAACAAAAGGGAGAAAACAGAGAAGTTTTTTGCATGGAGTTTAATCATGCAGCACTTTTAGTATTCATAGCAAAAGCAACCCAACAGTGTGATTGCAGTACCCAAAATAACAGAATTTTGACCCAGCATAAGCAACCCAACGATGTGTTTACAGAAACCCAGCATTTTTAAGTGTACTACTACAATACTAATGAATGGAGGAAGCGCAGTCAAAGCCCAGGGATTCTGTGTGCTGTTGCGTTGTATTCAGCGAGTAGCATATATTTTTGGGTATATTTTTATGTAGTTTTATTGATAAAACTGCTCTTATCTGTGCACGCGTTCCAGCCTTTTGATCAAACTCACTTTTACTTTGCAAAAGGCAGTGTTTATTGTATATTTAAAGCACATAAACACACAAACCAATATTGTTTTAGGCTAACATATGCATTTTTGTATTATTAGTTGCACTTCGTCTTTTTGCACACGCGCGGGTGCGTTACAATAATAATAATAAGAATAATAACAATAATAAATTCGGAGTACTACTACTAATAATAATAATAATACTGAATGGAGAAAGCGCAGTTAAAGAAGTATTATTAAAGGAGAGAAGAAACTTAAAAATAAATACATATCAGTATTTACAGTTCAACACGTTTACACATTTACAGTAGACCCACAATACTTCAGACTGAAACACGACTGCCCCCTACAGGTAATGAAGGTTGTTTTCATAGCTTGCTGCGCGCAGCCGCGGCAAGTCGCAGGATCCCTTTTTTTTAAACGTCCATTTTTAATTGCATGTATATATGTATACACTGGTGTAAAAGTTTGTCCTCTTACTGATTTCTTGTTTTTTTTTTTTGCATGTTTGCCACACTTCAATGTTTCAGATCATCTAACTAATTTAAATATTAGTCAAAGATAACACAAGTACAGTGGTTACTCAAGCGGTATTCTGGTTTCACTGCCACACCTCACGGTGGCAACATTTGGGTTTGTGTGTTTGCTGGCTTTTACCACTGAGTGGCGCTATATAACTATAGACTGACGCCTCGGGCATCAGTTCATTTTCTCAAGGATTAATAAGCCGCAGCTCTGCACGTAGTAGCGGATAAAATCGAGTGAAATGTAGTTAAACGAATTTATAATCACAGAACTAAAATTACAGTACAAATGTACTGGGGTACAGTACAAATGGACAGGGGTAGCTCAATGGTTAAGGCATTAGACTACGGTTCGGAAGATCCCAGGTTCAAACCCCACAACCACCAAGTTGCCACTGGTGGGCCCTTGAGCAAGGCTCTTAACCCTCATCTGCTCAGATGTGTAATGAGATAAAATGTAAGTCGCTCTGGATAAGAGCGTCTGCTAAATGCCTAAATGTAAATGTAGAATTCAAATTAAATTAAATCTTATAAATAAATTTAAGCAAAGTAAACGCTAACACAGTGAGCCTTTAGATTTTATCATATGTAATTAGAAAATCTATCTTTTTTATCTTATATTTTGTATTCTTTAATTTTGTAGTAGATTTATTAACTAAAATAAACTAAACTAAATGACCATAAAAAATTCTAACATTGTTAGGACGTGCTACTGCTTCAGCAGATGTCGATGTGTTTTTGCGTTATTATAAGAATTAAATGCAGTAGGCTGTTATGATAATCATAATGTTCTTTAATAAATAGTTAAAACGTTTTGACAAATTAAATTTTTACATCCCAGCACCCCGTTGCGCTGTACCACCGCCGGCAAAACCTTATAAAATACAAGTAAAGCGTTAAACGAATGTACAATCACAGTACTAAAATTACAGTACAAATTTAGAATTGAAATTAAATATAGGTGTTTTTTAGTTCCATCGAATTTAAGCAAAGTAAATGTTAACTCAGTGAGCCTTTGTATTTTATCGTCTAACACTCGCGTAGCTAGAAAACTCTGGGTGTGCATCAGAAAAAGTGGGTGAGCCACAGGTGTGATTAATGGGCAAAAACTATATAACAAAATTCTATAAGATACATAGTCTTTGTTAGACTCTACTTTTGAGTGCACGCCCAGTGAAGACAAAACGTTGTAATGTTGTAAAATAATGAAAGCAAACGGATACAGCACTATTCTGTATCGGTTTCGGTGAATTTGAGCGCGTCAGAAAATGAACCGAAACTCCACATCAATTAATTATTAAAATGGCCAGAGTGAGTTTCCTTGATGTTTTCCCCGACGCATTCATAATCATTGGTCTACTTCTGCCGGTGCGGTGTTTCTTAGCCCCACCCCCGCTAAAACAGCGTATTCAGGGGACTCGCCCGCGAGAGGTTGTGTGCGCGGTCCACTACAAAAATGTTAGTATACAGTATCATGACTGAAATAAGGCAGCTTACATCGGCGTGCATTTTGCACAGCGCCGCAAAGACAGCGCTTATTTAACACGTATAAAATTGTTAGTTGTATTTCTGGGAAAGAGAAATCTTTTAGAAATCTCTCATATCGACGCGCGCGTTCATCTGACTTTAGATCAAAACTCAGCAAAGTAAAAGAGCGCATGCGCGCGCCGCGGGTTCACGCGAACATTTAACATTCACCAAAAGGTTTATTCACAACCACATTTTAGCCATTCACACACATGCATTGTGCTATGTTGTTGGTAAACACTTTCACTTTTCAGCTTCCCTTCGATCAAAATGCTCCCGATATGAGCCGACACAAGCAGCTTTATTTCAGTCAATCTTCACCTATCATAAAAAGAGGCGACATATACTTGCTGATTAAACACTGCATTTTTAAAAGTGAATGAGAGAAGTAAAAGCGCGCGTTGTAAGAAGCTTTAATTATTAATAATTAAATAATTATTCAATGTTGGACATAAACAGCAAAAAGCACCATAAGTATTATTTTTTTGATTATTAATTTCATGTTCTTTTGCTGTTTGGGCTCAGCGTGAATAGTTATTTGAAACTGAAGCGCTTCTTGATTCATGCCACGAGTCATTTTATCATACAAAGATTATTACGTTGAGCTTCTGCAGATTCCAAAATTGACATTTTTACAGTTAAAAATAAAAATGTTTTTACAATCCCTTTAGCTGTTGTTTGTATTGTTTTCTTTAATAATAACAATAGACAGATAGAAACAGAGTCGGTCTAAACAAAATTAATTGCAGCCGTTTTGCAAATGTCCCTTTGTGCCACCTGGCGGTCATTTCACAAATTACTTTGAATTGCGACTGATTTATTTTGACAGTTGCTGTTTGGTCGCGGCAGAGTGAGCGGCAGTCATTCTCCTTGAGTAACCATTGTAAACACAGGTTTTTATTGAGAAAAAACTACACTACTCACAATAAATTAGGGATATTGTGAGAGACTTAGTGGATGCCATACCTACGGTGTTTGTTTCACTTGAGACGTTTTTGGGTATGGTAGGCAATTGTATTGCGGTGATGCACACCTAATTTTAGTTTTTTATGTAGTGGCCTCGTTGTGTACAGGTGTGCCTTATATTGGGGCGAATCCCAAAAGACAACCTTTTTCAATGTGGCATCAATTTCAACATTCTATGGATATAAAAAGCTGGTATTGTCAGTAAGTCATTTCAAGTTCATCATTCAAACAGCCATGAACACACGACGTCACTTAACGGACGAGCAGCGCCACCTGGCCATGGCACATCTTCGGGTCGGTAGCACACATTCAGATGTTGCTCGTGAACTTGGTGTGTCTAAAAGTGTCATCAGCGGACTTGCGTCAAGACACAGAACTACTGGCAGAGTTCATGACGGACCTAGGAGTGGAGCCCCACGAGTGACAGACCGCAGCAATGACCAGTACCTAAGGACCTATGCACTCAGACATGGTTATGCAACTACCACACATGGCTCAGTCACTGCACGTTCTTCCCTCAGAGACATCATAGAACCCATCATCCCCCAAATACTGCCAGCACCCCCCCAACTTTCTGTTCATAGATGATAATGCTCCACCACATCGTGGCAGAATTGTCACAGCTTGACTTCAGTATGGCCTCATATCGTATGACCATCAATGTCCCCTGACCTGAACCCCATAGAGCATGTCTAGGACCAGTTGAAGCAGAGACTGGATAATCATACTTATTTGATTTAAATTCAGAGCAAATAGGAAAAGCACTCATGTAAATAACAATATCCCTGACTTATTGTGAGTAGTGTAAATCCAAAACTACATAGCCCTGTGTAAAGAAAAAATTCCCCCCCTGTTAAAACATAACTCTGGTTTATCACACCTGAGTTCAATTTCTCTAGCGACACCCAGGCCTGATTACTTCCATACTTGTTCCCAATTAAGAAATCCCTTAAATAGGACCTGCCTGACGAAGTGGAATACTGTAGACCAAAAGATCATAAAAAGCTGGTCATCATGTCGAGATCCAGAGATATTCAAAAACAAATAATAGAAAATAATTGAGATTTATCAGTCTGGAAAAGATTATAAAGCCATTTCTAAACTTTGGGACTGCAGCGAACCACAGAGAGAGCCATTATCTACTAATGGCAAAAACATGGAACAGTGGAAAAACCTTCCCAGGAGTGGTCGGCTGACCAAAATTACCCCAAGAGCGCAGCAACAACTCATCCAAGAGGTCACAAAAGTCTCCACTACAACATCCACAGAACAACTGGCTTTACTTGCCTCGGTTAAGGTAAGTGTTCATGACACCATAAGAAAGAGACTGGGCTAAAAAGGTTTGCATGGCAGAGTTCCAAAACAAAAACCACTGATGAGCAAAAAGAACATATAAAGGCTCGTCTCAGTTTTGCCAGAAAACATATAGATGATCACCAAGACCTTTGGAAAAATACTCTGTGGACTGACGAGACAAAAGTTGAACTTTTTTTAAGGTGTGTGTCCTATTTTACTTTTATGGCTTAAAAATTACCACCGCATTTCAGAAAAAAAAACATCATACCAACAGTAAAATGTTTTAGTGGTAGTGTGATGGTCTGGGGTTGTTTTGCTGCTTCAGGACCTGGAAGACTTGTTGTGGTAAATGGAACCATGAATTCTGCTGTGTACAAAAATATCCTGAAGGGAGAATGTCCGGCCATCTCTTTGTGATCTCAAGCTGAAGCTAACTTGGGTTCTGCAGGAGGACAATGATCCAAAGCACACCAACAAGTACACTTCTGAATGTCTAAAGAAAAACAAAATGGAGACTTTGGAGTATCCTAGTCAAAGTCCTGACCTAAATCCAATTAAGATGCTGTGGCATGACCTTAAAAAGGTGATTCATGCTCAAAACTCTTCCAATATGTCTAACTTGCAACAATTCTGCATAGGTGAGTGGGTCAAAATTCCTCCACATTGTTGAAATGAACTAGTTGCAAGTTATCAAAAACTTTTGATTGCAGTTGTTGCTGCTGCTAAAGGTGGCTCAACCAGTTATTAGGTTTAGGGGGCAAATACTTTTTCACACACTATGTAATTTTGGATTTAGTTTTCCCTTGATAATAAAAACCTTTACTTAAAAACATTAAAGTGTGACAAGCAAAAAACGAAATCAGCAAAGGGACAAACACTTTCACACCACTATATGCATAAGTTAGTGTGTGCGTGTGTTATTGCACATGGTCACATACTGTACATTTAACCGACACATGATTTACATTAAGTTTGAATTGTGAAATGTTGATATACACAGAGTATGTTTAAACATATGTTTTCTTTTTAAACAATGTATTTAAATGAAGTGCATTTCATTAAATACAGGAATCAATCAGAATAAAAAAATTTTATTACAGTTTCCATGAAAGCCACTAAATTGCTCACTGAAGTATACTTAAGTTGCTTGATTTGTGAGAAAACAGTTGTTTTTTCTTCTTTGTTTTTCGGCTGTTCCCTTTCAGGGGTTGCCACAGCAAATCATCTGCTTCCATCTAACCCAATCCTCTGCATTCTCTTCACCAACACCACACACCAACATCTAACTTGATGTCCTCTCTCACTGCATCCATAAATCCGATGCAGAGATAACAGTTGTTTAATTGCTTAAAAACAGTTTAATTGCTTAAACAATTTTGTGAAAAATTAGTAAAAAAATGTTTGTTTTGATAATGGAGCATCTGATCTTCCCCTCTCTCTCTCCAGGATTGGATCTTTAGACAGTTGTGTGAGACCACCACACCTCTTCACACTCAACTCCTTCCTCTCATTGATGTTTACATTACTTCTATTCTTACACCTGCCTCTAAGGCACATCCAGAGGCTACCAACCAGCCGATCACAGAGCAGGAGATTCTTAATGTTTTTAAAGGTCGGACATGGGTGAGTGCGGCATATTTTGTCTTAACAGTGTGTAACTTAAAAACAAAGTCATCACCCTCAATACACTAGTTAAGGTTACTGTGCTTTTTTCCTCTGTTGGTAAAGACTATAATGTACATAAATAATTTTGTCATATATTAAATTACAATACATCTGTATATACATCATGTCTCTCTTTCTCTCCCTTTCTTTCTTGCTCTTAGGGAGCTACAGGGAAAGGACATTTTCAGTATAGCATTACCACTCAGCTACTGATTCTCTATTACATTCTGTCTTATGAAGAGGCTCTACTGGCCAACAGCAAAGCACTTGGTCTGTACACAACAAAAACATTCACATTATTTATTTATTAAAGGTTTGTATTTTATTTTATATGCATTTCACAATAAAAAATAAAAACAACCCACCCTAGGCCACTACCCAACCCCCACCTCATATACGCCCCAGAGTATGACCAAATCGGTTCACGACCCAGAAATCGTCATCACAAGCTGCCACTATCAGATGAACAAAGGCATGAGTGTGTTGTGCAGCATCAGTTTTGCCCAGTCCGTGGTCGCAAATCACACACATTATAAAATAATTTTGTGCAATGTGGAGTGACGTCCAAGCCTTTGCCATAAAATATCTCAAATATACACACACATATCCACACACACACAATGGAACCCTGGATTACGGGCATAATTCGTTCCAGATGCGGGCTTATATTTCAAAACACTCGTAAGCCAAATCTAAATTTTCAATAAGAAATAATGGAAACTCAAATTATTCGTTCCACAGCCCCCCCAAAAATACATAAAAATAATTAACGCAAAATATTAAGTAAAAATAAAAAAATTAACCTGCACTGTACTAAAAAAAAGTACAAATAAATCCTGACCGATAAATGTTTCTGCTTGTGCCCGCAGGCGCCGTGTGTGTGAGAATCTAAAGTAAGCCTCCCTCTTCCCCTTCTCTTCCTAGTTACCCTTCCTTCACTCTTTTCACACACACGTGCGCACACAATGGAAATACTGTTTCATCAGGAAAAAAAATATATATTAACCTGCATTTTACCTTTGAAAAGAATCACGACTGAGCAGTGTTTCTGTGTAGAGCAGAGAGTGTGTGTGTCTGTGTGTTTGTGAAGGTGAAAGTAGCAGGGGTCTGTGTGTGTGTCTAATGACGCATGCACACACAGACACAAAGTAGGCTGAGCCTTGAGCAAGGAGAGAAAATGGATTTGTAACCTCTCTAATGAGACTTTCTTTTGCTTTACACACCCTGTACACACATGCATACAAACACAAAATAAAATGTGTTTTACACACACACATGTGGTCACAGTGTTGTAGTAAACAGTACACGCAAGCACAGATGTTGATTATACCAGTAAGAGGCGCACTAAGACCCAGCAGGGGAGATGATTACCTACAATTCCGCTGCATAAGAGTTAGAAAAACAATTGGCTCAGTTGTGATCACGTGACGCTCAGCGTCAAAAGAAGCGCATACGGGATAGATTATACTCCGGTATTTGTAAACCAAGACTTGCTTGTTTTCCATTTTCTCAAGGATTGAGTTGCGCTCCTTTAGAGCTGCACGTAGTAGCGGATAAAATCAAGTGAAGCATTGTAGTTAAACGAATTCATAATCTCAGTACTAAAAGTATAGTACAAATGTAGAATTCAAATTAAATCTTATTAAAATCTAATTTAAGTGAGCTAAATAGTAACTCTGTCAGCCTTTAGATTTTATCATGTGTAATTAGAAAAACTATGCGTGTAGAGTTTTGTGCCATGTTATATTTTGTGTTCTTTAAATTTGTAGTAGATTTTTTAACTGAAATAACTGACCATAAAATTAAAACATTGTCAGGATGTTCTACTGCGTCAGCAGATGTTGAGGTCATTCAGCCCCGCTTGTGTTTTTTGCGTTATTATAAGAATGAAATGCAGTAGGCTGTTATCATTATAATTTTCTTTAAATAAATAATAACCCCTGTTGCGCTGTACCACCGCTGGCAAAACCTTATGAAATACAAGTGAAACATTAAACGAATTTACAATCACAGTACTAAAACTACAGTACAGATTTAGAATTTAAATTAAATATAGCCGTTTTTTATTTGCATCAAATTTAAGCAAAGTAAATGTGTACCTTTATATCTAGCGTATAGCCAGAAAACAGACTCCGGGTGGGCATTAGAAAAAATTCGCCAGATTAATGTTTAAAAACAGTATAACAAAACTATATAAGCAACATAGCCTTTATAAGACTCCACTTTTATTTAAATGCACTCATAATGATGCAAAAACATTATATAAACAGGGTGCGCTATTCTGTATTGTGTTCGGTGAGCTTGAGCGTGTCAGAAAATAAACTAAAACTCTGTGTATACTTGCCTCACAGACGTGAAAAATATATACTTATATAAAGCAAAATGTCTGCCTTTATATAAACGAATGCAAAACAATTTTAATGCAAAACGGTTCAGCGCTGATTAGAGGATAGAGAGGAGTATCACGGCTCAACATCCCGGAGCCCAAAACCCATTTAAATTAAATTAACAAATATTGTAAGTGAATAACAATGGCCCACGTTAGAAAAACATTTTTATTTAGAATATAAAAAATAATCCTGCATCTGTTTTAGGTGTTCCAGCTGCCACTGTTCTGTCAGAGTAAACAAGCCTGTAAATTTCCATGTAAAACAGGTACATTTGTATGAATAAATTGATATGATGAGTTATTAATCTCTGATTTATATAAAAGATTGCTGCCCTGTTTGGGGGAGGCGCGTGCTGATGACATTTGGTCTGCTCAAGAGGTGTCAATAGGTCTTACATATTCATGAAAAATCATGGATTATTCAGTGAAACAGAGGCTCTGCTGAAAAAGTTAAGGACATGACTCACTTTACCCCAAATAAAAGGTCTTTCCAAATGTTATAATATAGTTGTAACATATATAAAATACAGATGTACAAACGGTGCGCACTGAATACTAAACCATAACCAGGTACAAGGATGAATAGACCAAGATGGGCGTTTCTAAGCCCCACCCCCATTTTTAATGTTATTTTTTATAAAATTTAGATATTTTATAAAAATACTGAAGAAAATTGTGTATAGAGTGATTAAAAACAATGCAATGTGTTATAATTTTAAGAAAATATCAATTTCTTACATTCCAGGGATTAAAAATGGTAACAATGTCAATTTTAGAATCCAGAAGGTGAAATTAACAAAAATTTAAAAAGAGGCCAGAAGCACTGCAGGTCTTTAGAAGAGGCTCAGATCCAAGATGGTCTTAAAGTGGGAAGGGGTGCATTTCAGTTTCTCCTGCATCTATTTTTAGGCGTGCCAGCTGCCACTTTTTATTTAGAAGTTTTCAATACAAATCTTATAATGCCCACGACATCAAACATCCCCCTTGTTAATATTTTAACTGTTTATTTTAACTATTTAAAACATTAAACTATTTATTTTACTATTTTAGCTGTTACTGTTTCATTTACTTCAAAATAACATCAAAACAATAACAATATTTTAAAAAGTTTTAATTACATTTGGGCTGCAAAAAATTGTTGTCCTTAAAAATGTCCATCAGTCTGATATACAGTATGCTGGAGAAACTTCCAGGGAAGTCACTGCTTTGTGTAGTTCAAAGACGAAAAAACCTTTAAAACAAACATCAACAGCCTCCACCAAAGAGTCTGGAACACAAAGTACAGGATGCGTCACACAGCCGCGATATTTTAGACTATAAGTGTATTGTACCAAAGAATACCAGTACCCAAAAAAAATCTCAGCTGTTTTAACGATTACAGAGACATTACAGCCAGTGATAGTTTTCAGAAATTCTTTACATTAAGTAAGGCTGCGTTGGGCCGGTGTTATGCCTGGAGCGCCTGAGAATTTCCTAAAGCTCAAATTATATAAAAAAAAAATATATAAGAATTAAATGCAGTAGGCTGTTATGTTTATCATAATTTCTTTTAATTAATAACGAAAACATTTAAACAAATTACATTTTTACATCCTAGTAGCACCCTTGTTGCGCTGTATCACTGCTGCAAAACCTGTGTGAAACATTAAACGATTTTACAATCACAGTACTAAAATTACGGTACAAATTTTGAATAAAATTTTGAGTTTATTTGCATCAAATTTAAGCAAAGTAAATGTATACCTTTATATCTAGCCTTTCAGAAACCTGCCTCCGGGTGTGTATCAGAAAAAGCAAAAACTATATAATAAAACTTTATAAGACTATATAGCCTTTATAAGACTCTACTTTTATTTAAGCGCACTTACAATGACAAAAAAAAAGGTTATGATTTTGTAAATGTTTGAAAGCAAACAGGGTGCGCTGTTCTGTATTGTTTTTGGTGAACTTGAGTGCGTCAGGAAATAAACCTAAACTCTGTGTATACTTGCCTCACAGACATGGAAAAATATATACTTATAGAAAGTGAAATATCAGCTTGTATATAAACTAATGGGAAAAAAAAAATAGACTATGTAATTCGTATGAAAAGTGGATTTTTGCCGCGTCCACTGTTGCAGAGACGACGAGATTACCCTCATCGCTACAGCTGAAACCAAAAAAATCACTAATTTATCAATGAATTTTTAAAATGGTCAGTCTGCTTGCTGTTTGTCCTGATGCATTCATAATAATTATTCTACTTCTGCGGGTGCACTCTGGAAAACTTTGTGTGAATAAATCAGTTGTTGGGTCAAAATACCCCAACCAGGTGTTCATTTGTAAATGACCCACTACTTCTCGTAGAACCCAACAATGTGTTTAAAGTACTCGAAATACCCAGAACTTAAATAGCAATAAACAGATACAGGGATATGCCATATTACCTTGTTTATACGTTTATACTTTGTACAAATAAAATTGTCAGCTAGTGAACTTGATCTAAACAACATTTAACCAATGTTTTTTTGACTCATTTATTGTACCGTAAATATCAATAGCTCTGGTTCAGATTGTTCATGTTTGTTGTATAAAGTACTCATGTGGAAATTACCATCACTATTGTATACAGTATATACACTCACCTAAAGGATTATTAGGAACACCTGTTCAATTTCTCATTAATGCAATTATCTAATCAACCAATTACATGGCAGTTGCTTCAATGCATTTAGGGGTGTGGTCCTGGTCAAGGCAATCTCCTGAACTCCAAACTGAATGTCAGAATGAAAAAGAAAGGTGAATTAAGCAATTTTGAGCGTGACATGGTTGTTGGTGTCAGATGGGCCGGTCTGAGTATTTCACCTCAGTTACTGGGATTTTCATGCACAACCATTTCTAGGGTTTACAAAGAATGGTGTGAAAAGGGAAAAACATCCAGTATGCGGCAGTCTTGTGGGCAAAAATGCCTCGTTGATGCTAGAGGTCATAGGAGAATGGGCGGATGGTTCAAGCTAATAGAAGAGCAACTTTGACTGAAATAACCACTCGTTACAACCGAGGTATGCAGCAAAGCATTTGTGAAGCCACAACACGCATAACCTTGTGGCAGATGGGCTACAACAGCAGAAGATCCCACCGGGTACCATTCATCTCCACTACAAATGGGACACATTGTTTAAATGCCACGGGCTACCTGAGCATTGTTTCTGACCATGTCCATCCCTTTATGACCACCATTTACCCATCCTCTGATGGCTACTTCCAGCAGGATAATGCACCATGTCACAAAGCTCAAATAATTTCAAATTGGTTTCTTGAACATGACAATACTGTAAGTTCACTGTACTAAAATGGCCCCCACAGTCACCAGATCTCAACCCAATAGAGCATCTTTGGGATGTGGTGGAACGGAAGCTTCGTGCCCTGGATGTGCATCTCACAAATCTCCATCAACTGCAAGATGCTATCCTATTAATATGAGCCAACATTTCTAAAGAACGCTTTCTGCTCCTTGTTGAATCAATGCCACATAGAATTAAGGCATTTCTGAAGGCGAAAGGGGGTCAAACACTGTAATAGTATGGTGTTCCTAATAATCCTTTAGGTAGTGTATATACAGTGAGTACGGAAAGTTTTCTGACCCCCTTAAAGATTTTGCTCTTTATGTTGCAGCCATTTGCTAAAATTATTTAGGTAAATTTTTTTTCCTCATTAATGCACACACAGCACCCCATATTGACAGAAAAACACAGGATTGTTGACATTTTTGCAGATTTATTAAAAAGGAAAAACTAAAATATCACATGGTCCTAAGTAGACCGTGATTCAGACCCTTTGCTTAGTATTTAGTAAAAGCACCCTTTTTATCTAATGCAGTCATGAGTCTTTTTGGGAAAGATGCAGCAAGTTTTTTTTTTTTTTTTTTTTTTTTTTTAAATACCTGGATTTGAGGATCCACTGCTATTCCTTCTTGCAGATCCTCTCCAGTTCTGTCAGGTTGGATAGTAAATGTTGGTTCTCAGCCATATTTAGGTCTTTCCAGAGGGATAGGCTATTTAAGAACAGTTACAGAGTTGTTGTGAAGCCACTTCTGTTATTTTAGCTGTGTGCTTGGTGTCATTGGCTTGTTGAAAGGTAAACCTTTGGCCCAGTTTAAGGTCCTGAGCACTCTGGAGAAGGTTTTTGTTCAGGATATCCTTGTACTTGGCCGCATTCATTTTTCCCCTGATTGCAACTAGTCGTCTTGTCCCTGCAGCTGAAAAACACCCCCACCGCATGATGCTGCCACCACCATGCTTTATTGTTCAAACTGTATTGGACAGGTGATGAGCAGTGCCTGTTTTTTTCCACACCTACCGCTTAGAAATAAGGCCAAAAAGTTCTATCTTGGTCTCACCAGACCAAAGAATCTTATTTCTTACGATCTTGAAGTCCTTCAGGTGTGTTTTAGCAAACTTCATGCAGGCTTTCATGTGTCTTGCACTGAGGAGAGGCTTCCGTCGGGCCACTCTGCCATAAAGCCCCGACTGGAGGAGGGCTGCAGAGATGGTTGACTTTCTACAACTTTCTCCCATCTCTCGACTGCATCTCTGGAGCTCAGCCACAGTAATCTTTGGGTTCTTCACCCCCCCACCCCCCAACCCTTCTGGTTGTCCCAAACGTCTTCCATTTAGGGATTATGGAGGCCACTGTGCTCTTAGGAACCTTAAGTACAGCAAAAAAATTTTTTGTTACCTTGGCCAGATCTGTGCCTTGCCACAATTCTGTCTCTGAGCTCTTCAGCCAGTTCCTTTGACCTCATGATTCTCATTTGCTCTGACATGCATTGTGAGGGGTAAGGTCTTTTATATACAGGTGTGTGGCTTTCCTAATAAAGTCCAATAAGTATATTCAAACACAGCTGGACGCAAATAAAGGTGTAGAACCATCTCAAGGATGATCAGAAGAAATAGACAGCGCCTGAGTTAAATATGAGTGTCACAATAAAGGGTCTGAATACTTCTGAGAATCTAAATCTGAAGACCATGTGATAGTTCAGTTTTTTTCTTTTTAAGAAATCTGCAGAAATGTCAATTCTGTGTTCTACTGTCAATTTGGGGTGCTGTGTGTACATTAATGAGGAAAAAAATGAACTTAAATGATTTTAGCAAATGGCTGCAATAGAGTGAAAAATTTAAGGGGGTCTGAATACTTTTTGTACCCATTGTGTAATATGTGTATATATGTGTGTGTGTGTGTATATATATATATATATATATATATATATATATATATATATATATATTAGTGCTGTCAAAATTAGTGCGTTAACGCATGTGATTAATTTGAAATATTTAACGCATTAAAAAAAATTAACGCAATTAACGCGGTTGCATTTTTTTTTATTTCCTGTTGTGGCCGACGTGTGTTCGACGTGCAAAGAAGTATGGATAAGACCAAGGAAGGACTTTTAGACGGAAAGTTTCAGTATAAAACTCTGCCGGATGGTTCTGTGGATAAAACAAAAGTAATCTGTACATTTTGCAAAGCCGAATTTAAATACCAGAGAAGTAATTCGTCTTTGACATATCACTTAAAAGCAAAACACCCCACCGAAACAATCTCTACAGGGCCTCGCCAATGTAAATTGCATTGATTGTTTTGAAATTCAAATGACACAAATGGCACATACTTGTGTTTTTATTTCTGTAATAAATATGACTTTCAAGCCAACAGTTAATTTGGAGAATATTGATGGTTTATTGCAGGTATGTTGTTTACATGAGAAAATCTGTGTTACAAGTTAAACAAAAATTCCAATAAACAATCATATTTAAATTTAGATAGTTTCATTGTCTTGAGTTTACATTAATTATTTACATTTACATATCCAAAAAGTTTCAGTCTTTTAATTGTGATTAATCGCGATTAATTGCAAAAAATTGTGCGATTAATTAGTTTTTTTTTTTTTATCGATTGACAGCACTAATATATATATATATATATGTGTGTGTGTGTGTGTGTGTGTGTGTGTGTGTGTATGTATAGCAAAGCGAATTTCCATTAAGAAATAATGGAAACTCCAGTGGCCCATTCCACACTCCGGAATTACTCCTTTAGGCAGAATCATCTCCTGCACTTCTACAGCCTTTTTAAACTTTTACTTCAAGGGGGCCAATGTTGGAATACAGTCACTAAAGAACAGTCACTACACTAGAACCCACACATACACAAAAAGCTTTACATGCACACAAACGTGGCCTCAATGTTATATTATCTGAGACTGTGCCTGGGAGACGATTAACTACAATCATCCCACAGTCCCACAGTGCGAGAAAAACCATTGACTTAGTTGTGATCATGTAATGCTCGGCAGACAAACTGTGTATGTACTACAGTACTCGTATATTGCTTGTTTAACATTTGACATTTTGCTCGCCTTGCAAAACACTCGCAAATCAAGTTACTCGCAGTCCAAGGTTCCACTGTATGAATGTGAGTGTATATGTTTTTGTATTCTTGTACATGTAAATAATCTCAACTCTCAAAATTGACTCTCTTAGCTGCTGTAATTTCAAACAGAAAAGGGTGTGATATGGTAGGACTGATTGAGTAATAAGTTAAGCCTTTATTCGTCACATATACATTACATAGTGGAATTCCTTCTTCGCATATCCCAGCGTAACTGGGGTCAGAGCGCAGGGTCAGCCATGATACAGCGCCCCTGGAGCAGATAGGGTTAAGGGCCTTGCTCAGAGCAAGATCTTCCGGTCGGTAACTCAGTGCCTTAGCCCTCTGAGCCACCACTGCCCAATAACCAAGCAAAGCAAGCTTACAGTCGTGACTAATTTTATATTCATTAACATTTGAACACCAGTTTGATATATCTTGCCAGAAGCCAATTACCGTAACACCAATCTAAAAAATATAAGCAGGAGCACCTTCATGGCACTTGTATCTGTCTCAGATGGATGATTAGTTATTGAATTCGAAATATGTCTAGGAGACATCATCATTAGGAGACATCGCAAGTCAAAAAATGGGTGATTATGGGGAAGCACCTGTTTAAGAAATATATATTAGACTGCAAATAGTTATGGTTGTAATATACTGGCATGGAAACTAAGCGTTAAAGAAAAAATTTTAGGTTTTCACAATTTGTTTTAGAATTCCTACTGAATACAAAAAATGAGCATGTGAGTTTTTTTTTTTTTTTTTTTTTTTTTTTTTGTATTTAAATAATGGATAACAAGACCGCTGTGAGCAAGTTGATCTTTAATGAACTTGATTCTACAAAGAACTATTTTGGGGCGAATTTTAGCAATTTGATATGACTTGAGTCCACCACTAAATTTACCAGTAAATAAACTGGTAAAAGGGAATTTTGGGAGAGAAGGAAAATGACAGAAATAGTTTTTGACTAATTAGAACTATATATATATTATCGTTTGTGTAGTCATGTAATAAATATTGTGTATATTAAAATACATGAATAGACATGGGAGAAAACAACTTAATGGCCATATACAAGTAAGTTAATAAATAGCACAGACACATGTGTTGCACAGATTTATGTGGTTGTCAAAATCTAATGAGCCTTAACACATGGTCAAGTCAATACTGCAAAAAGGTGTCAATTATTGTTTCACACAGGTGTAAAAAAAAAAATCAGTGTGTTGTGCTGAAATGAATTAATAACCAATCATGTTTTTCTTCCTCAGTCCTGATGCAGAAGAAGCCAAAGTCCTACTCTGCTACTCTAATGGACCAGATCCCTATTAAATATCTCATCTGTCAGGCTCAGGGATTGCATAAGGAATTGGGGGGTACGATGAGCATTTACTGTTGCACTGTTTGTGATTATGCAGCAGTGTTTTTTTTTTTTTTTTTTTTTATACTTTGTCGAGATAATAGTGTTATTTGGTTACTTCCTCAGGACTGCATTCTGCTTTGTTGCGTCTCCTGGCCACCAACTACCCTCATCTGTGCATGGTAGAAGACTGGATTTGTGAGGAGGAGGTGACTGGTACTGTTCCCCTCATGCGCAAGATGTTGCTCAACAGCCCAGCGTGCAAGTACTCGTATGTCCAGTTGCACAAGGGTGAGACATGCTTTCTTGTTAAGCCCGATGCATTTTCTATAATCTATTTGCAAACAAAGGTGTCGGAGAAAGCAGTTTAGAAAAAAAAAAAATGCTTCAGGTTTAGCTGTATGTGAAGACATTTGGTTGTTTTGAAAAGGGAAAATGTCCATCTGTCTGTAAAAGTAACAGCAAGAGTTGATTTTATGCTTGGCTTAAATAATATGCCTCATACCTGATTTTAATGCAAAATAGTACCCAGATCCATATGGGTATCTATAAATCAGTCTTATTTTTGATCATACATGCATGCACATTTTTTAAATTATACATCTACTGCTGTGCCCATAAATATTAGGACACTATACTGTAAAAGGAGAAACTAGCTAGCGCTTTAGTGATGCCTGCACTACTAGTTAGGTTTATCCAAGGAGCCAGATAGTGGCACATAGCAGGTAATCTTAGGGTCTTAGGCAAGCATAAGTTTTCTAAGATAGTTGTACATGTAAATTTACTTTTTTACTCCTGTTTTCAAAAGTTTTGGGGCTCTTTTTTTTTTCAGGCACACGTGATAAAGCCCACGTAATATTTTACTTTTAGTCCATTAATGCATTATACCTTTTCATTTATTTTAAAAGTGCTTTTAACATTTAAGTAATAAAAAAGTAAGGGAAATGGACTGACATCAGGTTTTAATGGAATTGTTTTTTTTCAAGTACATGCAGCTGTAATGCAGTTGGAATTGCAAAGGCGTCATGTAATGAGTTGTAGCCTTAGGTAGTGATTTACAAATTAGATGTTTGTCCATAGCTAATGTAACTTGCAATACAAATTTAAATCAGCATTTTCGAAGTAAAACTTGAATAAACCCTTGTATACAGTAATTTCATAAACTGTACTTGTTTCCTGTTATGGTGAAATAATTTTCTTTGTCTTAGCCTTCCAGAATATGAGACAGAGTGGGCACATACTGCTGCAGATCCTGGAGTATTTGACCCTACTGAGTGCCGGGAATTTAATCCCCTATGCAGAAGCATTGACCACTAATATGGGCCTGCTACTGGAGGACAGCGTTTCCCGCAGAGTGTTGCAGACTGTTAACAAGCTCTGGATGGTACTCAATACAGTCATGCCACGCAGGTAATTTAAGGGAGGAAGGAAGTGAGTGTTTGTGTTTACCAAGTAATCTACAGTAGAACCTCGGATTATGAGCATAATTCGTTCCAGGAGCGGGCTCGTATTCCAAAACACTCATAAATCAAAGCACATTTGCCCATAAGAAATAAGGAAATTTAAATAATTTGTTCCACAGCTCAAAAAAAAAAATACATAAAAATAATTAACACAAAATATAAAGTAAAAATAAAACAAATTAACCTGTTACCTTAAAAAAAGTAAAAATAAATCCTGACAGATAAGTGTTTCCATTTATGCGCACAGGCGCTGAGTGTGTTTTTCTCTCTCCTGCGCTGCTGTGTGTGCGCGCGAGCATAATTTGACAAATTACGCGCGCACACACTCAAACACTGACACACACTAACAACAAGAAAGAGTGTGTGTGTGCGCAAACACCAGTAAGAAACGAGCACTAAGACCCAGCAGGGGAGATGATTACCCGCAGCGCAAGAGAGAGAAAAAACGTTGGCTCAGTTGTGATCACGTGACACTCGGCATTAAATCAAGAAGCGCATGCATGATACATAATACTCGGTGCTCGTAGACCAAGACAATGCTCGTTTTCCAAGTTAAAATTGATTAAAAATCTTTGCTCGTCTTGCGAAACACTCGTAAACCGAGTAACACGTAATCCGAGGTTTCACTCTATTACTAAAATATTACATTTTATCGATCCTAACTGATGGTGCTAGTTTTTTAAACAACCCAATAACTTTTTGCAACCGTTACAAGCGTCATGTGGTAACAATTTGAGATATGTATTTAGCATTTCTACTAGCTGTCATTGTATTTAGTCTTATGCCTTTATATCTTAACAGTTGTTAGTACTTGTCAGGCTTTTTCAAGCTATATAGGTTCATGGCTTAGGTCAGAGCCTTAGTCTACCTTGGGCTACAACACAAGGCATCCATATGATGACAACACCAACCAGAAGTGTGGAGAGTTCCAAGATGGCGCCGGTGAGGTCGGCTGCCGTCACGACTGCTCCGACCACCTTTTCTCTGTTTTTGTTCTTTAAGTTAGTTTACAGCGTTTTAAAACCGGCAAAATTACCACCATGGGGTACATTAGTTATGATAGAGACACTTTTGTTTCTATTGGTATACAATGTACTCACAATTCGACGTTTTTAACTCCGGATCCGAGCTGGCCGAGTGAGATCCTGAGGGACAACAAAGGACGCGACGCGAAGCGGCGGCCTCGAGGGAAACGAGCCGGCGTCAGGAACAGGCTGAGAGCCCGTGCACACCGCACTCCTCTGCCTAGCATCCTGCTCGCCAACGTCCAGTCACTGGAAAACAAGCTCGATGACCTCAGGGCCAGGATAAAGTTCCAGAGAGACATTTGGGACTGCAATCTCCTCTGTTTCACCGAGACATGGCTGAACCCAGCGGTGCTGGACCACGCCATTCAGCCGGCCGAGTTCTTCTCGGTTCACCGCATGGACAGGACGCGGGACTCGGGGAAGTCAAGGGGAGGCGGCGTGTGTTTAATGGTGAACAGCAGCTGGTGCAACAGCGCGAGCGTTGTTCCTCTCACACGCTCCTGCACACCCAACCTGGAACTACTGTCCATCATGTGTCGTCCTTTTTACCTTCCTCGGGAGTTTACATCGGTCATAATCAGCGCCGTTTATATTCCACCACAAGCGGACACGGACACTGCCTTATGCGAGCTGCATGAGGCACTCACACAGCAACAAACACAACACCGGGACGCTGCGCTTATTGTGGCGGGGGACTTTAACAGTGCCAACCTCAAACGCGCAGCGCCGAACTTTTATCAGCACATCACCTGCCCCACCAGGGGCGAAAGGACACTGGATCACTGCTATACAACGGTCAAGGACGGCTACAAGGCACAATCTTGTCCACCGTTTGGTAAATCCGACCACGCCGCCATCTTCCTCATGCCAAAATACAAACAAAGGCTGAAACAGGAAGTTCTGGTTCAGAGGGAGGTCGCGTGCTGGACGGACCAATGGGTGGCCGCGTTACAGGACGCACTCGATGACGCAGACTGGGACATGTTCAGAAACAGCTCCGATGGTGACGTCAGCGTGTTTACGGAAGCGGTTGTGGGATTCATCGGGAAACTAGCGGACGATACCGTAGAAAAAAAGACTATTAAAACGTTTCCCAACCAGAAGCCGTGGGTGGATAAAACCATCCGCGACGCTCTGAGATCTCGCACCGCTGCCTACAACACGGGACTCGCGTCGGGGGACATGGAACCATATAAGGCTGCGTCATACAGCGTCCGGAAGGCGGTGAAAGAGGCGAAGCAGCGCTACGGGAGGAAACTAGAGTCACAACTCCAACAGAGTGACTCTAGGAGCCTGTGGCAGGGATTAAGAACAATAACGGATTATAAAGCACCAACATCCGGTATGATAAACGCAGACGTGTCTCTGGCAGACGAGCTGAACACTTTCTATGCTCGCTTCGAGGCTGCAGCTAAAGACGCTAGCGATGCTAATGCTAGCGGCGCTCACGGCTGCAGACAGGAAGTCACTGCCAGCACCGGAAGCGCGTTCATCATCTCAGAGCATGACGTGAGGAGAGGCTTTAAGAGAGTGAACACCAGGAAAGCAGCAGGACCAGACGGCATCTCAGGCCGTATTCTCAGAGCCTGCGCAGACCAGCTAGCACCTGTGTTCACTGAGATATTCAACATCTCTTTATCTCAGTCGGTGATCCCCACATGCTTCAAAGAGTCCATCATTGTTCCTGTCCCAAAGAAACCTCATCCTGCTTCCCTCAATGATTATCGCCCTGTAGCCCTCACTTCAGTAGTGATGAAGTGCTTTGAACGCCTGGTCAGAGACATCATCATCTCTTCACTACCAGACACACTAGACCCACTACAGTTCGCTTATCGTACAAACCGTTCCACGGACGATGCAATCTCTCATCTCCTTCATACATCTCTCACTCACCTGGACACTCAGAGGGGGAATTATGTGAAAATGCTCTTCATCGACTACAGTTCTGCATTTAATACCATAATTCCCTCCACACTTACCACCAAGCTGGAGCACCTGGGACTCAGCTCATCAATGTGTCAGTGGATCTCCAATTTTCTGACTGGCAGACCACAGGCAGTAAGGATGGGCGGACATCTCTCAGCCTCCCTCACTCTCAGCACTGGAGCCCCCCAGGGTTGTGTTCTGAGCCCCCTGCTGTACTCTCTGTACACCCACGACTGCGTGGCCACTACCAGCTCCACCACCATCATCAAGTTCGCTGACGACACTGTTGTGGTGGGCCTGATCACGAACAACGATCACGGCCTACCTGGAGGAGGTTGGAAATCTGGAGAACTGGTGCCAGAGAAACAATCTCCTCCTGAACGTCAGTAAGACAAAGGAGCTGATAGTGGACTTTAGTACAAAGCAGGTGAGGAACTACCAGACACCCGTCATCAACAGGAGCCCAGTGGAGAGGGTGGACAGCTTCAGATACCTCGGTGTTCACATCCGCAGGACCTGGCATGGTCCTGTCACATCAACACCGTGGTAAAAAAGGCCCGGCAGCATCTCCACCACCTCAGACGCTTGAGAGACTTTAGACTGCCCTCCAAGGTGTTCAGGAATTTCTACTCCTGCACCATAGAGAGCATCCTGACGGGAAATATCACGACCTGGTTCGGGAACAGCACCATGCAGGACAGACGAGCTCTACAGAGGGTGGTGCGATCAGCTGAGCGCATCATCCGCATCGAGCTCCCTGACCTGCACTCAATCTACAGCAAGCGGTGCTTGACCAAGGCCAGGAAGATCGTGAAGGACCTCAGTCACCCCAATAACGGACTGTTTACTCTGTTGCGGTCTGGGAAGCGATTCCGCTCCTTGAAGGCCAACACAGAGAGACTGAGGAGGAGCTTCTTCCCGCAGGCGATAAGGTCTCTCAACCACAACCACACCACTATGCAGAACTAACAATCTTTTCATCTTTTTCATAATTGATCAAATCCATCAATCTTCTTACATCCATGAACACTATGGACAATTACATGCTCACCTTCCTTCATATATACACTACATGTCGTACGCTTACATCCTGGACCATTGCACAAAGACACTTTAATAACTTTGCACACCTACCTTCACAACTACACTACATTTTACAGTTTTACGTTTACATCCTGGACCAGTGCACAAAGACACTTTAATAACCTCTGCACAAAGTCACTTTATTCTATGCATATTTGCACACACAGCACAGTATATTTCAATTTGTACAGTAGATTTCTATTTTTGCACATCATATTTCTATTTTTATTTTTAGTTCTATTTTTTTTCCTAGCACATTTCTATTTTTATTTTTAGTTCTATTTTTCCTAGTTTAATTTAATTTTTATTTAATTTCTATCGTATTTCTTTTATTCATATTTATTTCTTATTTGTAAACTTAATTCTCTTCTAGGGTCAATGGCAGCCGTAAAATGCATTTCACTACATTTCGTACTGTGTATGTTTGTGTATGTGACAAATAAAATTTGAATTTGAATTTGAATTTGAACCAGGACGAGTCAGACAGGTCCAGAGGGCAGAGGGTGTCTGAATCACTCGCAGCTCAGGAGCGACATGTGTAGCTCAACAGAGAGAGACAGGGAGAGGGAGAGAAAGAAGAGAAGGAAATTTTACTTCTATCTCCATGTGGTCCTGTGACTAAAACTGTCTTGTCAGGATTACGCAGAAGGAACTTAGTTTTTATCCAGTCTCTAATGTCCTTTACACATTCCTCAACTTAAACTTTACAGCTGTTTTGTCTCATCTGTTTTTGTTATAATGTGTGTCATCAGCAAAACAGTAAAAAATAATACCATGTTTACAAATGAAGGTTGGCGGTTCGAGCCCCAGGTACACCAGGTTGCCATTGTTGGGCCATTGAGCATGGCCCTTAACCCTGTCTGTTTCATGCTGTAGCATGTATGACACTGCGCGCCGACCCTAGTTACACTGGCATATACGAGGGAAGAATATCACTGTGCAGTAATGTACATGTGACAAATAAAGGCTTAACTTAACTTGGGTTTCTTAATTAGTGATTTAATAACTGCTTATTTAATAGATTTTGGAACATACCCACAGCTGAGTGAATAATTAATATTTACCAGTCCTAGATTCAGATCAGACGTGCTGGTTGTGTATTTATTGTGCTCTGAATTTGTGGTTATTACTAAAACAGACGGCATATGATGGTAAAACCTGAATGATGGCATATGACGTCATTCAGGTTTTACCATATTTGTGTCGGGGAGCAGACACAGTCTCAATATGGTTAAACCTGAATGATGACTTTATGCAGCTAGCAGACGGTTGGATTAGCTTGTTTGTCTGCTCCCTGGCCTTAGCTCTGGGTAGTCACAGATTAACTAGGCCTGTTCTGAGATTACTACTACTGCTAATACTACTACTACTACTACTAATAATAATAATTCACTACAACTAATAATAATAATAGATGGAGAAGGAGCAGTTAAAGAAAAATCATGATTGATTGATTGATTGATTGAAACAAAAAAGGAGAGAATGAGGAATAAAAATCCAGATTGTGCTACAGATGTGGCCATTAAGAATGCACGTCTCGAGAAATCACCCTTTGTATCAATAATTATTCTTCTTTGACTGCGCTTTCTCTATTCATTATTATTAGGGCCTAATGACTATAGCTGTGTGCAGAACCCTCTTGTTTACCTAAGGATGTATTTATTTTTTCCACCCTTTTGGGCTTTTGGGGGTCTTAACATGCTCAAAAACTCAAAAAAACCTCAGAAAATTTGACAGAGGTTGGAATCTTGTCATCTTTAGGATGCCTGCCTCAGGGGCCCTCACACAAGATTTTGCTGCATAGCTCATACACGCGTCTACATATGACCACGAAACTCGGTATACATTTAGAGCTTATTGAGCCGAACAACTTTTGCTCGTCTTGGGCTCAACTCAATAGGAAATCAGTTATTTCAGGTTGTTTGCCAAAATTCCCCCAATGGATTTTGATATACAGTAGTGGCCAAAAGTTTTGAGAATGACATAAATATTAGTTTTCACAAAGTTTGCTACTTAACTGCTTTTAGATCTTTGTTTCAGTTGTTTCTGTGATGTACTGAAATATAATAACAAGCACTTCATACATTTCAAAGGCGTTTATCGACAATTATATGACATTTATGCAAAGAGTCAGTATTTGCAGTGTTGGCCTTTCTTTTTCAGGACCTTTGCAATTCGACTGGGCGTGCTCTCAATCAACTACTGGGCCAAATCCTGACTGATAGCAACCCATTCTTTCATAATCACTTCTTGGAGTTTGTCAGAATTAGTGGGTTTTTGTTTGTCCACCCGCCTATTGGGGATTGACCACAAGTTCTCAATGGGATTAAGATCTGGGGAGTTTCCAGGCCATGGACACAAAATTTCAATGTTTTGGTCCCCGAGCCACTTAGTTATCACTTTTGCCTTATGGCATGGTGCTTCATCATGCTGGAAAATGCATTGTTCTTCACCAAACTGTTGTTGGATTGTTGGAAGAAGTTGCTGTTGGAGTATGTTTTGGTACCATTCTTTATTCATGGCTGCGTTTTTGGGCAAAATTGTGAGTGAGCCCACTCAGTTGGATGAGAAGCAACCCCACGCATGAATGGTCTCAGGATGCTTTACTGTTGGCATGACACAGGACTGATTTTTTTTCCCCGGACAAGCCTTTTTTCAGATGCCCCAATCAATCGGGAAGAGGCTTCATCGGAGAATATGACTTTGGCCCAGTCCTCAGCAGTCCATTCACCATGCTTTCTGCCGAAGATCAATCTGTCCCTGATGTTTTTTTTTTTTTTGGAGAGAAGTGGCTTTTTTGCTGCCCTTCTTGACACCAGGCCATCTTCTAAAAGTCTTCGCCTCACTGCGAGTGCAGAAGGGCTCAAACCTGCCTGCTGCCATTCCTGAGCAAGCTCTGCACTGGTGACACTACTACCCCGCAGCTGAAGCCTGTTAAGGAGACGATCCTGTCGCTTGTTGGACTTTCTTAGACGCCCTGAAGCCTTCTTAACAAGAATTGAACCTCTTTTCTTGAAGTTCTTGATGATCCTATAAATTGTTGATTTCAAATTGTTGACAACCGTAGAAAGTTTCAAGATGGCGCCGGTGTGTGTGGCTTGCCGTTTTCTGCTGACAATGTTTTTTGGATTATTATTGTTTTTATCACTTGTCACTCAAAAAGTTAACTCTCTGTTGGTGTATGATCGCCAAACACTCTTGAACCTTCGGCCTGCTGTGGAAAATTTTACACGGTTTAAGAATAATGAGCAAAATCGCTTGCCCCCACTCTTATCGGGAATACCTGCTCACCTCTACTGCTGTGCAGTTCCAGGTCGCCAAAGAAAGCGCTCCTGTCACCGAGGCAAACACAGCGGTCGTCAAGTGATGCTTAAGGCCTGTTTGGCATGTTTTCCTGAGACCTTCCGATCAATCTATGGAGCTGATCAGTACCGTATTATGTCTCGGTAGGCTCAGGTGAATTTTCTCGGTCGCATTGTAGCGCGCCGCGTTTTCGGCGGCTGCAAGGGGTAAATGCGGAGAACCTGCGCTCGCTTTGCCAGGCGCCCTGGCTTTATCTTAACGCGCCCTCGACTCTAAACAGGATGACCAAGATGGGCCTGGTAAATGTGAGGTCCCACAATGTGAGGTCCCACTAACCAACAAAACTTTTATTCTCAAGGAGTTTATCACCTCACGTGGTTTGGGCTTTCTTTTTATTACGGAGACATGGCTGAGTGTTGGTGAGTACAGTGCTTTCTCTGAACTTCTCCCCTAATTATATGCCTATCTAAACTTCCCAAGGACATCGGGTCGAGGAGGAGGAATCGCGGTGGTTCTATTGTAAGCAGCTGTCGTTACGGACTTTTTCCAGCTTTGAGCTGAACTTATTTGAGCTTGGCCACTCTCACACAGTGCTGTGTGGAGTGATTCATCGTCTAGTATAATAAGGACTTTTTTACTGACTTGTCAGATTTTTTGGCTGAAATGATGCCGAAATATAATCGTGTCCTTATTGTGGGTGATTTTAATGTTCATGTCTGTTGCCCTGAGAATCTGTTGGCCAAAGATTTTTTAAGTTTAATTGATTCGTTTGGTTTTGTGCAGTCAGTGTCGGGCCCGACACAGGAGCAGGGACACACCCTTGATCTTGTTTTATCTCATGGATTATCTATTTCTAACATTGAAGTCTGTGATGCAGTTTTTTCTGATCATATGCCTGTTTTGTTTAACTCTGTTCTACCAAATAATGATGGTAAAACCTGTTTGCGTGCACGGCGCTGTCGCATGTTAAACTCCTCCACCGCTGCTCGGTTCTCTGATGTGTTTAACCGGAGCTGTGATGATGACATCTCGGAGTACACTTCTGTTGCTGGCTTCAACACTGAGGCATTAGCATCCTGTTTCCATTCCACCTGTAAGGCTGCTTTGGACTCGGTGGCTCCATTAAAAAAATCAGGCGCCCCAAAGTTAAATCTGAACCCTGGTTAAACGACGAGTCTCGTGCTGTCAGATGTGAGTGTTGAAAAGTGGAACACAAATGGAAAAAGGACAAATTGCAAGTGTCTTTTAGTTTGTTGAGAGATAGTTGGCATCTTTATCAGAAAACTGTAAAAGCTGCAAAAACCAAATATTATTCTGAGTTAATTTTAGCAAACTATCATAAGCCTCGCGTTTTATTTCAGTCTTTTAATGCAATTCTTAATGGTCCCCAAATTGCCAGTTTCGAAAGCTCATATAAAGTGTGAGAACTTTCTCCAGTTTTTTATTGATAAGGTTTCTTCTACAAGGGCTCTTATTATATCATCTGCATGTAACCCATCTATTTCCATTTCTGTCTCTAGCTCTGCTGTTTTTAACCAGTTTGAGCCCATCTCTCTTTCCTTTCTGTTAGAGATTATTAATATTATGAAGCCTGCAGGATCTCCTGCTGATCCCATTCCTCCACATCTTTTCAAAGAGTTGGCTCCCATCCTAGGTCCTATAGTCTTAAATATTATAAATAGCAGCTTGGGTTCTGGGGTGGTACCCATACATTTTAAACATGCAGTTGTGCAGCCTTTGTTAAAAAAACCTAATCTTGATCCGTCTGTGTTGTCTAATTACAGACCAATCTCTAAGCTACCATTTCTGTCTAAGATTTTGGAGAAGGTAGTTTACACACAACTAATAAGTTATCTTGGTGAGCATGGAATGCTTGAAGTTTTTCTGTCTGGTTTCAAGGCTCTTCACAGTACTGAAACAGGTCTGTTAAGAGTCTTAAATGATATTTATTGTATTACCGATTCTGGTAACTCTGTGATTCTTTTGCTGCTTGATTTAACAGCTGCCTTTGATACAGTAGACCATGACATTCTTCTGTCACGCTTAGAACACTGGGTGGGAATTAGGGGGACAGCTCTAGACTGGTTTAGGTCCTATCTTATTGATGTAACTTTTTCTGTTAGCCTTGGAGATCTTGAGTCATCATCAGCTCCACTTACATATGGGGTCCCACAGGGGTCTATCCTTGGACCCCTTCTTTTCTCGTTATATTTGTTGCCGCTCGGCTATATCCTGAGAAATCATGGCATCTCCTTTCACTGCTATGCAGATGACAGTCAAATTTATCTCCCGTTAAAACAGAAGGAAGGCTACTCTGTCAAGGCGTTATTAACATGTCTAGATGATATTAAGGCATGGTTAGCCCAAAATTTGGTATTTGGTCCTGTTGCCAGGGGTAAAGTTCCACCTCTGGATTTAGAAGGTTTGGAGCAGTATGTTAGACCTACAGCGTCAAATCTAGGGGTTATTTTGGATCATGGCCTTAAATTTGACAAACAGATTAGTGCTGTGGTTCGGTCCAGTTTCTTTCAGTTAAGGCAACTGGCAAAACTTAAACCTGTTTTGTCCTTTAGGCTGTTCGAAATAGCCTATGCCCCACCCCGGTCTCTCAGATCATCAGATAAACGTTTGCTGATGGTACCCAAGACCAAATGCAAGCTCAGGGGTGATCGGGCGTTCTCTGTGGCGGCTCCCAAATTATGGAATGATTTACCATTGACCATTCGTGAGGCCACATCATTGAGGGTGTTTAAGTCCCATCTTAAAACTCACATGTTTTCCCTGGCATTTAAACCAACATGACATGTTGATTTTACATATTGTTTTACAATTTATTACAAAAAATATTTTATTTTTTGTATTATTTTATTTTTATTAATTTTATTATTATTATTATTGTTATTTTTTTTATTATTATTATTCATTATTTTATTAGATTACAATGTTATTTTATTATGTGAAGCACTTTGGGGCATTCATGTTGTTAAAGTGCTATACAAATGAAGATGAGTTGAGAGTTGAGTAGGTGCAATCTTAGTAGCCACAATATCCTTGCCTGTGAAGCCATTTTTAGGCCTTGTTCACACGGGCGTTAAGTTTTTGGATAAACGAACGTGCTCTGAACGTCCTAGACGTTTACGTTGCGTTTTGTAGTGGCGCTTAATTGACTTCTACACCGGCGTTCGTTTGTCTCTGTCTAACGTCAGCCTGCAGCCCCAACTGTAGTTTGTGTGTTAACCTGTGGGGGCAGTGTCGGGAACTGGATATGAAAGCCCGCCGCTACCGGGTTCACTCTCTGACTGCACAACGTCGGATTAAAGGATTTTTTTTTGTGGTTTAAAAAACATGCGAAAATTTCCGCGTAAGTTTTTTAACAATTATTTTATTTTATTTTGCCCTTTTCCGCATTTCCCTATGTATAGCATGTAGGATCATGGGATATATCCGGTCCCCCGAAGCGTAAAATGAACGCGCAGAAAACGAACTAGAAGCGGTTTCCTTGCGTTCATTGGGTTTTGAACGCCAAGAAAAAGCTGCATGCAACGTTTTTTTAATGCTGTATAAACGCGCAGCCGGACAAACGCACGTCGCCAAAGCCCGTGTGAACACTCTCATTGACTCCTATGTGTAGAAAACACTCTGCGCTTGATCCGCGCTCACCGGACGCTACGAACGGAAAAAAACGCTCGATTTTAACGCCCATGTGAACAAGGCCTTATGCAACGCAATGATGGCTGCATGCGTTTCTTTGCAGGTTACCATGAGCAACAATGGAAGAACAATGATTTCAAGCATCACCCTCCTTTTAACATGTCAAGTCTGCTATATTAACCCAATCAGGCTGACATAATGATCTCCAGCCTTGTGCTTGGCAACATTCTCACCTGAGTTAACAAGACGATTACTGAAATGATCTCACCAGGTCCTTTAAAGGGGTCATCCAGACCCATTTTTAAATTTTAATATGATTCTTTAGGGTCCTAATGAAAAGTTTGTAATATACTTTAATTAAAAATTCTCAATGGTTGTGTAAAAAAACACTACTTTTACCTGGTAAAAACTAGCTCTGTTCTTAGCAACCTGTTTCAGTACATGCAGTACAAGTAATGCTCCTTTAAATGCTTCTGTGGGGCGTGTCTTCACAACACATGTGGGGTATAGCCACGGGAGTGTAGTCCAGTGTGGGCAATGCTTTGGACTGCATTACCCACAAAGCATTGCCCACAACACGAAGCGTTAGTACAGATCCATTTTTTAGGAGCTGCTTCCTAGCGAAACCTGCTTTATATTGACCCGCGTTTATAAAGCAGTCTAGTGAAAAATGATTAGCTCAAACATGAACGCATTTAGGTAGATCGGCGGGGACGTTAGCTTCAAAAACAAAATTCAGCCACTGCGTCCTCAGCGGCTCAGATGTCGGTAGTGAATGATGACTGTGCTGTTCGCTATTCCACCCAACAACTGTATACCACACTCGCTTAGGCGACATTTTGCTCCAGCGTCGAAAAACAATGGCCGACAGCTTTCTTCTCACTCGGGGCGGGTCTTTGCTGAAACACCAGTGTCAATCAACTATAGTAGGAGCGGCCTCATGTGGTGTGGCGTCACATTGCCAGGCATTTGAGATTGGCCTGATTTCAGAAGGGGCATTTTATTTTAATAAATGAAAAGAAAATCACTGGGCAGCTCTTTATCATTGTAGAGTGGTTGTGTACACACTCTCCTAACACACATTTCAGTCCAAACAGCTTGAAAAAGTGCATGTAGGCCCGTATGACCCCTTTAATGACAGCAATGAAATGCAGTGGAAAGGTTTTTTTTGGGATTAAGTTAATTTTCTTGGCAAAGAAGGACTATGCAATTCATCTGATCACTCTTCATAACATTCTGGAGTATATGCAAATTGCTATTATAAAAACTTAAGCAGCAACTTTTCCAATTTCCAATATTTATGTAATTCTCAAAACTTTTGGCCACGCCTGTACTCTTTCAGGGAATTTATACAATCGCCACCAATCCGGCTCGCAATTGTACTTTTAAAAGTAACCTACGTACAGATGTCGCCATTAAAACGCACGTTTCGAGAAAAGGAATCCCGTGACTTGCCGCGGCATTGCACGGCTGCGCACGGGATGCTGTGAAAATGCCCTCCATTACCTGTAGGGAGCAGTCGTGTTTCAGTCTGAAGTATTGTGTGTCTACTGAAGCCGAAAATGTGTTCTCTCTCTTAGGCGCCCATTGACCGCAAGCGACGGAGCTCATAAACGTGTCAAGCTCAAACTGTAAATACTAATATGTATTTAGTCTTTATTTTCTTCTCTCCTTCAATGATGATACTGTACTTCTTCGACTGCGCTTTCTGAATACAACGTATTGCATGCAAAATCCCCGGGCTTTGACTGCACTTCATTCATTATTACTGTAGTAGTACACAAAAAAAAAATGCTGGGTTTCTGTAAACACATCGTTGGGTTGTTTATGCTGGGTCAAAATTCTGTTATTTCGGGTACTTTAATCATACTGTTGGGTTGCTTTTGCTATGAATACTAAAAGTGCTGCATGATTAAACTCGATGGAAAAAAAAAAAGAAAAAAGAAACTTCTACGTTTTGTTCCTAGACCTTTTGTTCTGGTGTTTATGCAGTAAACCCATGGGTGAACATGATGATTTAAGAATTAAATTAAACACGAATATAAGTGGCATTTTAATTTAAATCCAATATTTTAATGGTTAGTAACCGGTGCAAGGGCGTCAACTCGCACATTCTGTAATATTCCATTGTCCAAATGTTACTGTTTGTGCTTTGCAATGTCAGACACATTCAAATGCAAATAATACACCCTCCCCAGGTGTGAATCAGCTTTTCTCACCTTTACACTCAGGGAAACTTAAATGCACCTCTCCCTGTGCATGGTTTCAGCAAGTGGAGGATCTTGGATCTTGCTTCAGGCCTCTTCTAAAATTTGTGTAAATTTAAAATCTTCTGGATTCTACATTCTAAAATTGACATTGTTACCCTGGAATGCGATTTTTATCATCATAACATACATGCTTTTAATTACTCTACAATGTTTTAATTTTAGATTATATTTAAAAATAAATAAATAAACCAAATTAGATTATTCCATTTGTATTTACCCTTGTAAAATAGCAATAAAAATTATGGGTTGTGTATCGAGCGATTAAAAACAATACAAGACATGTTACGATAAGAAAACTTTCTATCTCTTCCATTCCAGTGATTAAAAAACGGCTCACCAGCCGTGCCTAATTCCACCATGTCATGTGTCCTTCTCTTTAATTTACTACCGCGTCAGGAAAAACAGCAAGCAGACTGACTCTGACTATTTTAAAAACGCTTGCGTTCATTTTCTGACGCGCTCAAGTTCACCAAAAACAATACAGAACAGCGCAGCTTATTTGGTTATTATTGAAAGCTTATTTGCTTTCAAACATTTACAAAATCATAAAGTTTTTTCGTTATTGTAGGTGTGCTTAAATAAAAGTCTTATAAAGGCTTTGTAGTCTTATATAGTTTTATTATAGTTTTTGCACATTAATCGTGAATCGCGAGTCCTCATGTTCCATTTTTGAAGACAATAGGTTTTTTAGCCTAGCACGGCGTGCGCCCAAATCAACATCACTCCTCGCTCATTAGTTAGGCAACCTCCCCTTCAGATAGAAGAAGCGAAGAAGCGGGGCCGCGGAATTAAGCACTGCTGGTGAGCTATTCTTGCTAATGATCCCGGGCTTGCACCCCGCGCTATAAAATACTCGGGGTTTGTTGGGTTACCGTGGATTTTACTACACGGTGCAAATGCGACGCGCGAGCAACAACGCGGAAGTGCGGCATGCAAATGGAACGCGCCCCAGGGACTTAAATAGATGCAGGTTAAATTTTTTCAATAGTCTAAATAAAAATTATCCTTTTTAATTTCCTACATCATAATTTCCTACATTTCCTACAGTCTAATCAGCGCTTAACCGCACCAAAAAACGTTTTCCCGAGCGCGGAGGAATGTTGTTGTACTAAATTATATTTATGCAGTAAGGGCCTCTTATTCCTATTAATCCTGGGATGTCGCACCCTTCCCAGGTGTGAATCAACTGTTCTCACCTATACATTCAGAGAAACTGAAATGCTTATCTTGCAATGCAAATGCAAATCTTTGGAATGGAAGAAATCAAGATTTTCCATATGATAGCATAAATTGCATTGTTTTTAATCACTCTATACACAATAATCTTCTTTGGTATTTTTATTTAAAAAATATAAAAAAAATCATGGTTTATTAATCCTTTTGCCTGGCTTAGGTTTAGTATTCAGTGCGCACCGTTTGTACATCTGTTATTTTAACTATATCATAACACTCAGACCTTTTATTTGGGGTTAAGTGACCTGAAGTCCCTAACATTTTTCAGCAAATCCTCTGTTTCACTAAATAATCCTTGACTTTTTCACCCTTAGCAGCAATAACTGCAATCAAGCGTTTGCAATAACTTGCAACGAGTCTTTTACAGCGCTCTGGAGGAATTTTGGCCCACTCATCTTTGCAGAATTGTTGTAATTCAGCTTTATTTGAGGGTTTCTAGCATGAACCGCCTTTTTAAGGTGATTCAGGTCAGGACTTTGACTAGGCCACTCCAAAGTCTTCATTTTGTCTTTCTTCAGCCATTCAGAGGTGGATTTGCTGGTGTGTTTTGGGTCATTGTCCTGCTGCAGCACCCAAGATCGCTTCAGCTTGAGTTGACGAACAGATGGCCGGACATTCTCCTTCAGGATTTTTTGGTAGACAGTAGAATTCATGGTTCCATCTATCACAGCAAGCCTTCCAGGTCCTGAAGCAGCAAAACAACCCCAGACCATCACACTACCACCACCGTATTTTACTGTTGGTATGATGTTCTTTTTCTGAAATGCTGTGTTACTTTTACGCCAGATGTAACGGGACACGCACCTTTCAAAAAGTTCAACTTTTGTCTCGTCGGTCCACAAGGTATTTTGCCAAAAGTCTTGGCAATCATTGAGATGTTTTTTAGCAAAATTGAGACGAGCCTTAATGTTCTTTTTGCTTAAAAGTGGTTTGCGCCTTGGAAATCTGCCATGCAGGCCAGTCTCTTTCTTATGGTGGAGTCGTGAACACTGACCTTAATTGAGGCAAGTGAGGCCTGCAGTTCTTTAGATGTTGTCCTGGGGTCTTTTGTGGCCTGTCGGATGAGTTGTCTCTATGCTCTTGGGGTAATTTTGGTCGACTGGCCACTCCTGGGAAGGTTCACCACTGTTCCATGTTTTTGCCATTTGTGGATAATGGCTCTCACTGTGGTTCGCTGGAGTCCCAAAGTTTTAGAAATGGCTTTATAACCTTTACCAGACTGATAGATCTCAATTACTTTTGTTCTCATTTGGTCCTGCATTTCTTTGGATCTTGGCATGATGTCTAGCTTTTGAGGTGCTTTTGGTCTACTTCTCTGTGTCAGGTAGCTCCTATTTAAGTGATTTCTTGATTGAAACAGGTGTGGCAGTAATCAGGCCTGGGGGTGACTACAGAAATTGAACTCAGGTGTGATAAACCACAGTTAAGTTATTTTTTAACAAGGGGGGCAATTACTTTTTCACACAGGGCCATGTAGATTTTGAGTTTCTTTTTTCTCCCTTAATAACGTAAACCTTCATTTAAAAACTGCATTTTGTGTTCAATTATATTATCTCTGACTATAACAGTTTTTGATGAGCAGAAACATTTAAGTGTGACAAACATGCAAAAGAATAAGAATCAGGAAGGGGGCAAATAGTTTTTCAGACCACTGTGTGTGTGTGTGTGTGTGTGTGTGTGTATATATATATATATAGTTCATTCATGTCTTCTGATGATGGCGACACTTTTTTACGCTTTAAATAAGATATGTTGGCATATTCACGAATCAGGACATTCGCACAGTTAACACTATCAGATTATAAGGTAGCTACTATCAGGTAATTAAATTAATTTAAGACCATTTAAACCGAGGCATTGCCGCGTCTTTTATTAATTTGTCCCTGTTAAGACATTATAAGAAACTTACTATGAATTTCAAAGCACGAATTTGGGCATCTCATTTCATCCTTATGAAAATAATATGAAGCACATACATTGTATATGAGACGCGCGCGCGGACACACAAACTCTACGTACACACACACACACACACACACACCTTAAAATATTAAAAATAAAAATAACCAGAGCTCCGCCGTCTACGCGAGAACGGACGGGATTCTGGAAACTAAAACAAAAAACTAAAGATGTTCTCAAGGCTTATGCCCTTATCGAGGATTTGAAGGAAGAGAGACAGAGTTTGTGCTTTGTGCGCTTTCAACCCGAGAGCGCACGCTAAACTGTTTATGCGCAGCTCTGTCCATCACGCAAGCTGCGTTGTTACTGTACATACATATCCACAAATACTTTAACTACATACACATCATGAATTCCATTTAATATAAATGTTACATATGAGACGCGCGCACAAACACATACTTATGTAATATATTTACATACAAACACATACTGTATACGCATAAAAACAATATAATTTGTGAATTACACTCAAAGTAATTATGAAGTCTGATTTGATTGGTACCATTAAACATTTTATTTCTATTTTTTCTATGTTTTGCTGGCGAAATGCATTTTGGGCAGAGACGTCTGCTCGGTCTTGTTAAATAGTTTTAAACCCCTCAATTCTGCCAATTTCCCCTGCCAATATTTAATGTTTTAAATAAGATATGTTGGCATATTTACGAATCCAGACATTCGCATAGTTAACTCTATCAGATAGCCTACTATCAGGAAATTTAATTAATTTCAATACCATTTAAACCGAGGCATTGCGATGTCTTTTATTATTTTGTCCCTGTTAAGACATTACAAAAACTATATAAAAAAACTTTTAAAGCACGAATTTGGGCATCTCATTTCATCATTATGAAAATAACATAAAGCACATATGATCACGTTCATTATGAAATATCTGTTGTAAAATAAAATTTATGTTTGCTTTAGCATTCATAAAGTTCTTCCATGCGCCATCTGGCGGATGTTCAGTGAAGCACAAAACATTTACTTTAAATTCCCAAATGTTGCCTCCGGCAAGTCGCGGCGTCCCGCGCGCTAAATTGCGGCATCTCGCGGAAAAACACGCACAGTCTTAATGGCGACATCTGTATCTACAGTATAAGCATATTTAATTACTTCAGCATTGAATGAGAAATTTGGTCGGTCTGGCTTTTAGATAAAGTCCTTACTTGATATTTTATTATTTAATTAATTATCTTATTATAAATATGGTTCTTATTCTTTATATTCTTGTTGAGTATAGTCCTTCAGAGCAAGCATTGTGTCAGAAGATTCTGCGGCATCTCTTCTCACTTTTCATTCACAATAAGTGTGAATTTATTAAACTGTGTTAGATGATTTAACAAGACAGAGCGGACATCTCTGCCTAAATTATATTTCCCTAGGAAAACATAAAATAGATAATAAAAATATTAATGATAGCAATTAAATCATATTTAATATTGGGATTTGATACTTTTTTTTTTATTTACTGTATGGACAGTCATATTATGCTTTTTCTGGAGAATAAATAAACCTGGTAGATTATTTTGAGTTGTAGAGGACTTGCTATCTGGAGCATCATGAAACATTAATTGAAATTAAATTCTTATAAACAGAAAAAGTGTGTGTGTATGTGTGTGTATATATATATATATATATATATATATATATATATATATATAAACACACAGTGGTGTGAAAAACTATTTGCCCCTTCCTGATTTCTTATTCTTTTGCATCTTTGTCACACAAAATGTTTCTGATCATCAAACACATTTAACTATTAGTCAAAGATAACACAAGTAAACACAAAATGCAGTTTTTAAATGATGGTTTTTATTATTTAGGGAGAAAAATATTCCAAACCTACATGGACCTGTGTGAAAAAGTAATTGCCCCCTGAACCTAATAACTGGTTGGGCCACCCTTAGCAGCAATAACTGCAATCAAGCATTTGCGATAACTTGCAACAATATATATATATATAAGGGCTGCAACTAAAGATTATTTTTATTAATAAAGATTAACTCATGTTAGGGTACTTTTACTACACTGAAGTACCATTTAAGGATATTATTTCATTTATCTTTTATTTGCTTACTTACTAACTAGCGAATGCTTTAGTAAAGAGCTCTAAAACAACGGCAATATGAATGACAATGGAATATTACAGAATGTGCGAGTTGACGCACATGCACCAATTAATAACCATCAAAATGTTGGATTTTAATTAAAAAAAAAAAAATAATCACTGTGTTCACCCATGGGTTTACTGTATAAACACCGGAACAAAAGGGAGGAAACAGACATTTCTTTTTCCGTTTTTTGCATTGAGTTTATTCATGCAGCACTTTTAGTATTCATAAAAAAAGCAACCCAACAGTGTGATAAAAGTACCTGAAATAACACAGAATTTTGACTCGGCATAAACAACCCAACGACATGTTTACCGAAACCCAGCATTTTTAAGTGAAAAAAAAAAGTACAGTGCAAAAAAAAAAAAAAGTGTTTATTGTTTAGTGTATATTTAAAGCGCATAAACACAATAAAACAATATTGTATTAGGCTACCATATTATACATTTTTGTATTCTTTGTTGTACTTCGTCTTTTTGCACACGCGCGGGCACGTTACAATAATAAGTATGATAAAAATAATAATGAATTTGGAGCACATAATAATAATAATACTGAATGGAGGAAGCACATTTAAAGAATAGCATCTTTGAAGGAGAGAAAAAAAATGAAGAATAAATACATTTACAGTATTGAGTTTGAGCTTGACACATTTCTGAGCTCTGTCGCTTGCTGTCAATGGCGCCTAAGAGTGTGCCAGGCCACAGTTGTAAATGAGAAACCTGTTAGTAATTTGTCTTGCCTGGTTAAATAAAGGTAAATAAATAAAAAAAGAGAGATAATACATTTTCGGCTTCAGTAGACACACAATACTTCAGGTTAAAACATGACTGCCCCCTACAGGTAATGAAGGGCATTTTCAAGTCGCGGGATCCCTTTTTTCGAAACTTGCGTTCTTAATGGCCAGATCTGTAGTGTGATGCTCATTTGCCGCCTATCCTATTGTGTACACATCACAAATGTTAACACACGCATGCACACATGACAAATATTCATTTAACATATTCAAAAACTCAGGAGCTAAGCTGCCATTTAGGACATGCTAGTGGAACACGCCCTTCACAGCGCCCCCTAGATGATCTTGCCTCATAGCTCATACATACTTGAACGTATACTTATACAACCAGGTGGACATTTAGAGCTCATTAAGCTGAACAACTTTATACATTGCATGCCATTAGATCTAATCCACTGGAAGTGAGTTATTTTAAATTGTTTCCAAAATGCACCTAATAGAATTTGAAATACCCCTGCTAGGGAATTAATCCAGTTGCCACCAAACCAAGCCAATATGATTTTATTAACGATGCAAAATTGCGAAGGTATTTTTTATATCTTAAAGGGTTCAGCTGTGGTAATGCTTTAAAATTATGGTAAATAAAATGAAACAGAAAGTGGCTAATAACTTCTGTGTACTAGTTATCTACATGGAACCTTAGGATTATGTTAGGATTAGAAAGCTGATCATATAATAATTAATGAGTCTCTGTCATAGCACCACCAACTGGCAACAGGATGCGTCACTTTTTGAGTTCTCTAATATTTTGTCTCTTACTTTCACCTGATTTGGTTCAAAATCAATCAGAATATTAAAAAGACATGGATGATTTGAAAGTGTAAAGGAATTTTTGATCATTTAAAAAATGTTGCTATAGCGCAGATTTAAATAAGGACATAATAGAAAAAAATAATACTCTTATTTTATGTAGTGGAATGGCCTAATTTTTCAACCTATGTCATATAGAGTGCGCATGTGGTCCTGAAAAAGGCCATTGTAGACAGATTGGAATCTATGTCCATTCAGTGTGGCGCAGCCCTGGCAGTGGCACACGCCCATCACAAAGCCCCCTCGAAAAATCCTGCTGCATAGCTCATACACACTTGCACATATACTTTTAAAAGTGGAAAGCCCAATAATACTAAACAGTATAAACTTTTTTTTTTATTATTATAAACGGACTAAAGCAGTATAATTTAAATGCTGATACAAACTGGGAACGTTCGCGGTAACTTGCAGTCTGCATCCTTTTACTTCAAAGTAGGCGTAGCGAATTATAAGACGCTAACAGTTCACTCACCTACACGGCGCAATGCAGTTCTGCGCTTTATAGGTAAGTAGTATTTTAAAATTAATGCAAAATTTCACCGGAAGCCAATGCAGTGTAGATAAGATAGAGGTGATGTGCTACCCTACATGGTGTTTACTGCGTGCTTAAATGGACGACATTTTGTCTCTTCAGTTGTTTTGGACTGTGAACTCTCATTGACTCCCATCTCATTGAAGATTTTCCGAAAATAGTTTTTTTCACCATCGGGACAGCTTTACAGGACAGCCATTTTCTAATATCGTGATTCTAGACTGATTCATTAAAACCGATGAGGCTGACCCATTTCTTCTGCACCTCCAAACATGCGCACAAAAATACTAAAACGATTTTATTAATTCACTTACACTGAAAATATTGTTTATAATTGTAAATGTGCACTACAGTGCTTATTTTTATACAACACGAGCTACGTCCGCAATTTGTTCGCATCTACTAATGTTCGTTTATCCGTGGTCTGTTAGCATCTGCGAAAATTTGTAACATTGAATGTACGTAAGTCAGGGACTTACTGTATCTTATTAAAGACTTCTTAAAATGTCCTTTTTAAATACCTATGAGATTTTGTTAATAAACTGAACATGCCACTTAACATGCTGATACCCCTATTACACCACACTGTTATCTGAGATCCACAGCATGCCAGCAACAAGGGGATTGCCCTTGTAACACTATTCTTATTCTGACATTGAGAAGTTCCATTAAAACATGTACAGGCTAGGGTGGATTGCCCACTTTTTTTTCCTTTTCTCATGGAAGTCTTACTGGCTGCAAAAATTTGCTAATCCACATTGTCCAGATATCACCATCAGTGGACTGTCTATAATGACAAATTACAAACAGAATAAGAAGCCAAGAAAGGTTGAATAACATTTTAAGGCAGACTGACAACCTAGTCTCTGATGTGACTTAATTTAAATATACAATGTTCAGAATTTACCATCAGTGAGATCTCAGGCCTGTTAGGAAGGAAGGCAATTTTCTGCAGCTAGTTAATATGACAAGTCATTTTTATAAACGATAAACAATTAATGGGACATTCGGGCCATAATGTAATGCTTAACCAATGATAAACATGTTATAAATACACTATATTGCCAAAAGTATTTCCTTTTTTTTACATGCATATAAACTTGAGTAACATCCAATTCTTAACTCTTCTGGGAAGGCTTTCCCTAAGGTGTAGTAATGTGTTTATGAGAATTTTTGACTAATGTTCTAGAATCGCATTTGTGAGGTCAGTCACTGATGTTGGATGATGGAACCCAAAGGTGTTCTATCAGGTTGAGGTTGGTACTCTGGGCAGGCCAGTCAAGTTTTTCTTTGTGCACTGGTGCGCGGTCGTGTTCAAACAGGAAGAGGCCATTTCCAGCTGTTCCCACAAAGTTGGAAACATAAAATTGTCCAAAATGCCTTGGTGTGCTGAAGAATTAAGAGTTCCTTTCACTGAAAGTAAGGGGCTAAGCCCAACCCCACACTAGTTCCAACATGACTGTGCACTAGTGGAGAATGGTAAAAAAAATTCCATAAAGACAGACACTCCTAATCCTTGTGGAAAGCCTCCCAAGAAGAGTTGAAGCTGTTATAGCTGCAAAGGATGAGCCAACATCATATTTAACCTTATGGATTAGGAATTGTAAAAAAAAAAAAAAAATGTTACTGAAGTTCATATGCATGTGGAGGCAATGAGAAAAAATATTTTTGCCAATATAGTCTATGTATACTTGTGCTTTAAATCAGTCATGCAAATGGCTTGTTGTGGGAAAATTCCCCTGACTTCCATGTAGGTTTAAAGATTCAAAAGGAATCCAAAACTTGTCAAAATAAATAATAGACTTTATTTTGAAGTTAAACAAAACAAATAAAGGTGTTTGGTATGGACTTTTGGTCTTTGGTCTTTGGTCTTAAACCCTAAAAAATAACCACAGTTGACTAAATCTAATTTGCGTTGTTGCCTAGCACTTCCAGAGTCCGGGTTTGGTGCGTGGACAGGTTTGATTCTTGTCTCTGTGTACATGTTATCCCTGTGCTTGGTAGGTTTTCTCCCACAGTCCAAAGATTCAGATGGAGACCCAAATAGGATAATTTTTGCCTGTAGTGAATATGCATGTAAGTCTGTGTATGTGTGCCCAATGATGTGCCTATGATGGATTGGCACCCCGCCTCGTGCCCCACGTCTCCTGGGATGGGCTTCAGGCCCTCACACAACCCTGTATACTGTATAAAGTGGTATAGAAGAGGAGTGAGTGAGATTCATTTCTCACACATGCCAAGTCCATTTACTGTTGTTAGAAGATTATTTCTCATTTAAATTTCTAAATTTACCAATGCTGTTAATCTTGCATCTCGTCAAACTAACCTGAGGGGTACTTAGTGCTCCCACATTAATCACGGCTCTACAGCCAATCAGAGCCCCCTAGTGGTGGGGAGGAATTGGACGTGACTAAATTAGGGCAAAGATTGGGTAAACATCCACAAAAAAATTTTTTAACTGAAAGTGGCTCCCATTCCTTCTTGCTACCGTCCTTGCTAACATGATTGGCACTAGTGTCAATTTTGTCATCTATTTTTAATTTTAGTCTTTGTGCCGGGATAAATGTCCTGCTGCATGTCCATATTTTTTAAACTACAAAACAATAGTATGGACAAAAGTGTTTTTAATTATTATTTTTTTAATATAAATTTACACACATGGACTGTAATAGGTGATATATCTGGGGGCTATCAAAAAGCTTTAAGATTAGCTCTGTTTTTTCACTATGTATCCTGCCTTTGATACCTGGGGACAAACTTGACAGCAGCAGGGTGTATGTTCAGATCACATGTGAGGATTGCCTGGACTGTTCCATATGATACACCAACAATGGCAGCAAAGTTGTGAATTGTTCTCCGACATTTTGGGGGGTTGAGGTCGTTTAAGGTCTTCCTGATCTATTGTCGTCCTTTAGTGATGTTCTTCCACTCTTGCTGTTCAAAACATCTCAAACAACCTTTTGTGACATCTTCATAAACTTCTAAATCATTACATTGGAATTACATTGTTCTTGTGCAAAAATGGTGGCGTACACTAAAAGGGAGGAATGCAACACTATGTCCAGAGATGATAAAAAAAAAAATCAATCAAAAATTCATTCAAAGCTGATGACCACAGGATCTGTAAATGTTGCAAGAAGTGACCGGTGCCTACTATCAAATGTAAAGATTTTCTTTTAATTTCCAATGTAATATAGTTCATGTACAACCTTTCAATAAATTTGTATTAGAAATATGGACTTGATTACCAATTTTCAGAGTTCCGAGAAGACTGCATGAATCAAGCCTTTGAAAGAACAACACACAAGATAATTGCTTGGGCAAAGAAAATAAGATCTGTGTGGTCTAATGCATCAAAATTTAAGATTTTTCTTTTTAACTAGGTAGAGCTGATGTTTCCTGACTGTGAAGAATAAAGGAGGTGTGATGGTGTCGGGGTGATTTGTTTATGACACTCTCGATAACTTAGTGGGACCATAATTTGTTTTCCAACAACCCAGTGCCTCCAAACACTCCTCTGGGTTATGCAGGAACTATTTGTTTAAAAAGGATAGTGATTGAGTGCTGCGTTAGATGACCTGGCCTCTACAAACACCAAGCCTAAATCCAATTGAGATGCTTTGGGACGAGTTACTGTAAAGTATAAAGAAAGTAAAGAAAAAGCAGACAAGTACTCTAACATCTTTGGGAATTTCCTTAAGATTGTTCGAAAACAATTCGATTTCAATGTCTTCAGTATTGATATTCAAATTTGAAAACAATAAAAATTAAGAATAGTCATTTAATAAGGTGTGTCCGAACCTTTGATTAGTATTGCGTATTCTCACACACACATATATATACACACACACACACACAACCAGTCAAAATTTGGACACCTTGTAACTCAGTTATTTTTAAAACAAATTCCAAATTTGAGTTACAATAGCCATTACTGATTTACAAAATATTTCTCTTTCTCATTTGATTGTTCGTTTAGGCTCTGGGTGATGACAGTAAATGCTTTGCAGCCATCTGTCAAGCATCTTAGAAAGCACTGCTACACCCAAAATGATCTGCTAGTTGACCCTCTCACTGTATTGCGATGTGACCCCAGAGTGTTAAGGTATGATATTATTTCTTTTTGATTGTCCTTCTATTCTCCTATTTGATTATTTGCTATCCAGATACTCCCCACAAACACTATTTAAAAATCATCACACAATATATGCAGATTTTGTATTCCTTAAATCTAACTTTAAATTTCCCCTTTTATTAAGCAAATTATGCATGTTTGTTTCCTTTGCAGGTGTCCTCCCCTGATGGAGATCATGTTACACATTTTGAACGGCTACTTAAAGGCATCCAAGGCCTACTTAAATGCCCACCTGAAAGAGACTGCTGAATTTGAAAGGCAGAATCAAACTATCTCAAACCTAGGGATTGCTGGTCAGCCTGATACACCAGAGGTCACAAGGGAGGAGTTAAAAAATGCTCTACTAGCTGCACAGGTAACATTCAGGACATACACACCGGCAAAATACACTTCATCTCGGAAAGGAAAAATGAATATTATGAAAGTTACTTTTTTTCAATAACTTAAATTATTCTTTCATACAGTATATGGTCATTATAACATGGTGGCAGTTCTAAGTACCCCTATAGTTCAATAGCTTGTTGGTCTACCTATAGCAGCAATTACTTGATCATTTCCTGTATGACTTTATCAGCCTCTTACATCAATGTGGAAGAATTTTGGCCCATTTTTCTTTACAACCTTGCTTCAGTTCATATGGCTTCTGGGAATTTGCATTTACAGTGAAACCTTGGATAACAAACATAATTCGTTCCGGGCTCGTATTTTGAAACACTTGTAAATCAAAGCGAATTTTCCCATAAGAAATAATAAAAACTCCGTTGCACAGCCCCCCAAAAAAATAAAACACAAAAAAATTATTAATATAAATATTAAGTAAAAATAAAACACAGTGACCTGCACTTTACCTTTAAAAAATTGTAAAAATAAATACAGACGTGTGTGTCACATTAATGGAAAGACTGTTTTATCAGAAAAATTAGCAAGGGGATGCTAGATGGCGTCTTAGAGTGAACATGTGTTTTCACGAGCTACGCAGTAGTCTCGGTTATTCATGCCAATTTCTTTTTTATTTAAACAGAGGAGTAACGCAATTACAAGCTCTATATTGACGGAATGAGTTTAAATAACTATTTTAACAAATCAACCGGCGTTGCACTGAGGAGTGCGAAAAAAACGGCATCGAGAAATACGCCTAGCCCGACAGTCGCGGCTGTGGATAGACATTAGAAAGGAGAAAATTGGTATAGCTCTGTTACAGGAAACACACTTAGACAAACAGGAACATTTGAAGTTAAAGCTGGGGGGGTATAATCAAGTATACTCCTCATCCATTTCGTCAAATAGTAGAGGAGTAGCAGTAATGATCAGAAAAGATATACCGTTAAATGTTGTTAAATTGACAGAAGATGACAGAGGCCGTTATGTCATTATATACGGGACTTTATATGGCAAGTTTATTACCTTGTTTAATGTATATTATCCTCCAGGGCACCCCTCTAATTTCCTTATGAAGGCTTTTGCTGACTTTTTGGTTTGAGATCAGATTATATGGTTGCTGCTGGTGACTTTAAGTGTATGTTAAATCCTCTTATTGATCGATTTCCCCATAAAATAATGGTGCCAACATAGCTAAACAAATTAATGGCATTTGTGAAGACTTAGAACTTATAGATTTTTGGAGAGCGCTTTACCCATCTACAGTAGTAAAGAATAGAGTTTTTTCTCCCCACCGCATCAGTGTTATAGGAGAATTTATAATTTTTTCATTCCCAAGAGTTTAATGCATTTAGCTTTATAATATTGTATTAACAATATTGTCGTTTCAGATCATGCAATGGTTGTTCTCAATGTAAAGGTATCAAATAGAGATAACTTCGGCAATGGAGATTAAACACCAATATACTTAAAGATCAGACATTTTATCCCTTTTTCATTGGGGAATTCACATCTTTCTATGCTATTAATGCTAAATCCACGCAAGACCCTTCTCTCTTATGGGAGACTAGCAAAGCTTACATAAGAGGGTTAATTTAGTCATTTTCTGTTTCTAAGAAACGTAAAAAAAAACAAGACCCAAAGATTACTAGAGGAGGTTTTGAAGAATATAGAGGAAAAATATATTAAGACTGCAGATAAGGCGTTACTCAAAGAAATATCAGCACTTAGAAGCGCAATACTCACTGCTTACCCAAGATGCAGAACACAAACTGAGGTTTGTCAAACAGAAATTTTTTGAGCATGGAGGTAAGCCGGGTAAATTTCTGGCTTACCTCACTAAGAAGAAAAGTGATTCACGCTCAATTATATCAATACTAGACACAAATGACAAACTACATTATGATAGCAAATCAATTAACATATTTCGAGATTACTATAAGAACCTACATAATACTCACGTGTCTAGTGGCAGTACTACACTATTAGCTTTTTTTTCCCAAAATTAGTTTACCAATTATCTCATTAGATCAGAAAGCAAAATTAAATGCTCCTATTTCTAAAGAGGAGTTAATTGAGGCAATTTTACAAATGCAGAATGGAAAAATGTTCTATTAAATGCAGATAGGAAGGTGTTAGCCAAAATCTTAGCTTCGTGTTTGGAGAACGTAATAACGGATGTTAATAAAGATGATTGAGTAGGTTTTATAAAAGGCCTCTTCTCATGCAATAACATGAGACGTCTCCTTAATGTTATACAAGTCTATAAACAGCGTAAGATTGACGGGCTAATATTTTCTCTCGATGCAAAGAAAGCATTTGACCATATTGAGTGGTCATATTTATTTTTTGTTTTGGAGAAATTTAATTTTGGTGATGATTTCATTAGATGGGTTAGAGTATTATATGATGAGCCTAAAGCTTTCGTTCTTACAAATGGTTCCAGATCAGCAAGTTTTTCATTATATAGAGGAACTAGACAAGAGTGCCCCCTCTTACCCCTGCTTTTTGCGCTAGCTATTGAGCCCCTAGCTGAAGCAATCAGAACCGAGCCCTTAATTGAAGGCTTGCAGACTAAAGAAAGGCACCAAAAGTTGACACTTTATGCAGATCTTCTTCTTTGTCTTTCGCTGTTCCCTTTCAGGGGTCGCCACAGCGAATCATTTGCCTCCATCTAACCCTATCCTCTGCATCCTCTTCTCTCACACCAACTAACTTCATGTCCTCTCTCACTGCATCCATAAATCTCCTCTTTGGTCTTCCTCTAGACCTCCTGCCTGGCAGTTCCAAACTCCGCATCCTTCTACCGATATACTCACAATCTCTCCTCTGAACATGTCCAAACCACCTCAATCTGGCCTCTCTGACTTTAACTCCAAAACATCTAACGTGGGTTGTCCCTCTTCTTAATTCTATCCATCCTTGTCACTCCCAAAGAGAACCTCAACATCTTCAGCTCTGCTACCTCCAACTCTGCCTCCTGTCTTTTCTTCAGCGCCACTGTCTCTAAGCCGTAGAGCATCGCTGGTCTCACCACTGTCCTGTACACCTTTCCTTTCATTCTCGCTGATACTCTTTTATCGCACAACACACCTGACACTTTTCTCCACCCATTCCAACCTGCTTGTACCCGCCTCTTCACCTCCTTTCCACACTCTCCGTTGCTCTGGACCGTTGACCCTAAGTACTTAAAATCCTGCACCTTCTTTACCTCTGCTCCCTGTAGCCTCACCGATCCTCCTGGGTCCCTCTCATTTATACACATGTATTCCGTCTTGCTGCGGCTAACCTTCATTCCTCTGCTTTCCAGAGCATACCTCCACCTCTCCAAATTTTCCTCCACCTGTTCCCTGCTCTCGCTACAGAGCAAAATGGCATCTGCAAACATCATAGTCCATGGGGACTCCTGTCTTACCTCATCTGTCATCCTGTCCATCACCAGAGCAAACAAAAAGGGGCTTAGAGCCGATCCTTGATGCAGACCCACCTCCACCTTGAACTCTTCTGTCACACCTACAGCACATCTTACCACTGTCTTACAGCTCTCATACATGTCCCGCACCACTCTAACATACTTCTCTGCCACTCCAGACTTCCTCATACAATACCACAGCTCCTCTCTTGGCACCCTGTCATACGCTTTCTCTAAATCTAAAAAGACACAATGCAACTCCCTGTTACCTTCTCTGTACTTCTCCGCCAGCATCCTCAAAGCAAATACTGCATCTGATGTACTCTTTCTAGGCATAAAACCATATTGCTGCTCACAAATGCTCACCTCTGCCCTTAACCTAGCTTCCACTACTCTTTCCCACAGCTTCATTGTCTGGCTCATTAGCTTTATACCTCTATAATTGCCACAGCTTTGCACATCTCCCTTGTTCTTAAAAATTGGCACCAATACACTTCTCCTCCATTCCTCTGAAATCCTCTCACTCTCCAAGATCTTGTTAAACAAACTTGTCAAAAACTCTACTGCCACCTCTCCTAAGCACTTCCATACCTCCACAGGTATGTCATCAGGACCAACAGCCTTTCCACTCTTCATCCTCTTCAACGCCCTTCTCACCTCACTTCTACCAATATTTGCTACTTCCTGTTCCACAACAGTCACCTCTTCTACTCTTTGTTCTCTTTCGTTTTCCTCATTCATCAACTCCTTAAAGTACTCCTTCCATCTTCCCATCACCCTCCTGGCATCTGTCAGTACATTTCCATCTCTATCTTTAATCACTCTAACCTGCTGCACATCCTTCCCATCTCTATCTCTCTGCCTTGCCAACCTGTACAGATCCCCCTCTCCCTCCTTACTGTCTAGCCTAGCATATAAGTCCTCATATGCTCTTTGTTTGGCCTTTGCCACCTCTACCTTCACCTTACTCTGCATCTCCCTGTACTCCTGTCTACTCTCTTTAGTCCTCTCAGTGTCCCACTTCTTCTTAGCTAGCCTCTTTCCCTGTATACACTCCTGGACTTCCTCATTCCACCACCAAGTCTTCTTGTCCACTTTCCCCTTACCTGATGATACACCAAGTACCCTCCTACCTGTCTCCCTGATCACCTTGGCTGTAGTTGTCCAGTCAACTGATAGCACCTCCTGACCACCCATAGCCTGTCTCAACTCCTCCCTAAAGACTTCACAACATTCTTCCTTTCTCAGCTTCCACCACTTTGTCCTCTGCTCTGCCTTTGTCCTCTTCGCCTTCCTCACCACCAGGGTTATTTTACACACTACCATTCTGTGTTGTCTAGCTACACTGTCCCCTACCAACACTTTGCAGTCACTGATCTCTTTCAGGTTACAACGTCGACACAAGATGTAGTCGACCTGAGTGCTTCTGCCTCCACTCTTATGTGTCACCCTATGTTCCTGCCTCTTCTGGAAGAAAGTATTTACCACTGCCATTTCCATCCTTTTTGCAAAGTCCACCACCATCTGTCCTTCTACATTCCTGTCCTGAAGACCAAACCTGCCCATCACATTTTCATCACCTCTGTTCCCTTCCCCAACATGTCCATTGAAGTCTGCACCAATCACCACCCTTTCACCTCTGGGGATGCTCTGCATCACTTCATCTAACTCACTCCAGAATTTCTCCTTCTCTTCTAACTCACATCCTACCTGTGGGGCATAACCACTAACAACATTGAACATTATCCCTTCAATTTCCAGCTTCAGACTCATCACCCTATCTGATACTCTCTTTACCTCTAGAACATTCCTTACAAACTCCTCTTTCAGAATAACTCCTACTCCATTTCTTTTCCTATCCACACCATGGTAAAACAATTTGAACCCTGATCCTAAGCTTCTAGCCTTGCTACCTTTCCACCTGGTCTCCTGTACACACAGTATATCCACCTTCCTTTTCTGCATCATATCAACTAACTCTCTTCCCTTCCCTGTCATGGTCCCAACATTCAAAGTCCCTACTATCACTCCTAAACTCTTGCCTTTCCTCTTCTCTCTCTGCTTTCGAACACGCCTTCCTCCTCTCCTTCTTCGACCAACAGTAGCCCAATTTCCACCAGCACCCTGTAGGTCAACAGCACCAGTGGCGGTCTTTGTTAACCCGGGCCACGACCGATCCGGTATGGAAATTATATTCTTGGTTCGCATCATTGATTTGGCAAATGTTTTACGTCGGATGCCCTTCCTGACACAACCCTCTGCATTTATCCAGACTTGGGACTGGCACAAGAAGACACTGGATTGCGCCCCCCCGTGGCAGATGATGTGGTCATTTTCCTTTCAAAACCTGACTCTTCAGTACCATCTCTTCTTATCATTAATACCTTCAGCACGTTCTCAGGATACAAAGTGAGTCTTAGTAAGTCAGAGGCTATGCCTGTTGGTTCTATGAAGGCAATGCCAAATATTTGCCCCTCATTTCCATTTAAATGGTCCCCTGGAGAATTTATATATTTGGGTATTTTCGTTAGCCCTATGTGTAAAAATTTATTCCAAGATAATTTCTCCCCATTGTTTAGTAAAATTAGAGAGGATTTAAACCAATGGCACACACTACCTATTTCGTGGTTGGGTAGAGTGGCTTTAATTCAATTCAATTCAATTCAATTTTATTTGTATAGCGCTTTTAGCAATTTTCATTGCCGCAAAGAAGCTTTACATAGTCAAAAGAATTATTTAGGTTTGTATGAAATGTGAATTTGTATGGATCAAAATGGTCAGTTTGTCCCTGGTGAGCAAGCCGAGGGCGACAGTGGCAAGGAAAAACTCCCTGAGATGGTAAAAGGAAGAAACCTTGAGAGGAACCAGACTCAACAGGGAACCCATCCTCATTTGGGTGAAACAGAAAGCAGTAAATGATCTTCATTTATACAGTGTGTAGGGTGGCAGGCAGTTTAGCATAACAGTTGATGTTAATATGGAGTCCAGGTAGTTTTTGAAGACTCTAGGTAGACTTGTAGGAAGTTCCAGTCCTAAACTAACGAACTGTCAAGTCCCCAGAGAAACAGTTGCCAACACCAGTCGAGGCCAGAACCATTTTCTAGGTAGAGAGACTCATTCCCAGACACCAGACGCATCCCAGAGAGACACACGGGGCATCCATGTGACGAGATCTTCAGCCAGAAGCGGGGCACCAGGATGGGTCAGACAGGTCCGGAGGGCAGAGGGAGTCTGGATCACTAGCAGCTCAGGAACGACATGTGTAGCTCGACAGAGAGAGAGAGAAAGAGTGAAAGGGGGGACAGGAGGAGAGAGGAAAAAGAAAGAGGGGGGGAAAGAGAAGAAGAGGAGAGATGGCAGTTAGGTATGGTCACAGTCACACAATGTATAATGTGAATGTATATTAACTGTAGAGTGCAAGCAGAGACTCCGGCAGGACTAACTATGACAGCATAACTAAAAGGGAGAGCCAGAAGGAAACACAAACATGAGGGCTTCCTGACATGTAAAGCAAACAATCACCTCACCGTCAGCAAACCTGAGTGATCAATGAGAGTGAGGAAGACAGCATCCAAACATACCAGTTCACCATAATACTCTACGTCCATGAGTCCCCCAGATCTGCTCCTTTACCTATGGAAAATCTATTTATAAAAATGCTTGGCTAAATAAATAGGTTTTTAGCCTGGACTTAAACACTGAGACTGTGTCTGAGTCCCGAACACTATTTGGAAGACTATTCCATAGCTTTGGGGCTTTGTAAGAAAAAGCTCTGCCCCCAGCTGTATTTTTCATAATACGCGGTACTGACAAGCAGCCTGCATCCTTTGATCGAAGTAGGCGTGGCGGATCGTAAGACACTAGCAGTTCGCTCAGGTACTGCGGCGCGAGACCATTTAATGCTTTATATGTCAAGAGTAGTATTTTGAAATCAATGCGAAATTTCACAGGGAGCCAATGGAGTGAAGATAAGATAGGGGTGATGTGCTCATATCTTCTGGTTCTGGTGAGGACTCTCGCTGCTGCATTCTGGACTAGCTGAAGCTTATTTATGCATCTAGCTGAACAACCAGACAGTAAGGCATTACAATAGTCCAACCTAGAGGTGATAAAAGCATGAACTAGTTTTTCTGCGTCGTTTAGCGACAATAAATTTCTTATTCTGGCAATATTTCTGAGGTGAAAGAATGCTATCCTGGTAATATTATCTACATGTGCTTCAAATGAAAGGCTGGAATCAATAATCACACCAAGGTCTTTTACTGTTGCATTTGATGGAACAGAAAGGCCATCTAAAGTTACGGTGTGATCTAAAATTTTACTCCTAGCTGTATGCGGTCCTATGACTAGAACTTCTGTCTTATCCGGATTTAGCAGAAGGAAGTTAATTAGCATCCAATTTCTTATGTCCTGCACACATTGCTCAATTTTAGTAAGCTGTTTTTTCTCATCAGGTTTTGCTGAGACATATAACTGTGTATCGTCGGCATAACAATGAAAACTAATACCATGCTTACGGATTATGTTGCCCAGAGGAAGCATGTAAAGGGAAAAAAGCAGTGGACCTAAAACTGAACCCTGCGGAACGCCAAACTCCACTAGAGAACATAAATAAAAATAAAATTTAAAGCTTTAATAAAAATGACTGTCCTTCCCAAGCTTTTGTATCCAATTCAAATGATACCTGTTCTGTTTTCTAAAAAAAGTTTTAAAAGATGTAAATGGCTGGCTTTCCTCTTTTATTTGGAGCAAGCGCAGACCAAGATTAAAGTTTTCTGCAATTACCAGGTTGAATCGGATGACTGGATTTACCCAATATTGAGCTATATCAATGGTCTGCACATTTAAGATATATTTTTAACTGGGTTGATTCGATAATTCTTCTACCTAGTTGGACCTTGAGCAATCACTGTCAAAAATTCCCCTAAGAGATCTACTGTTTTTTTAAAAAAAACTAAGTTATCGCAAAACTGTGAAAACCCTGTAACTGTAATTGCACTTAAGGCATGGAGGGCCATTAATCGTTTTGATGAAAGAATGAAAATAACTTCTGCCCTCACGCCAATTGTGAATAATCCGAACTTCCCTCCAGGCAGATCTGATGGGAGGTTTAGATTTTGGGAAAACCAAGGTATTTCTCGGCTTCAGGATGTGTTTGATGGCCTAACGTCTTTTGAGGATTTGAGACAAAAATATCAATTATCACAACAGGACTTTTTTCGTTTTTTTTTACAAATGGTTTTGAATACTAGATCGGCTTGGAAGAGGGAACTTTCAGTCGCTATAAGTGAGGAAGAATGGGATGATACCTGGAAATATGCCAAATCTATATAACTTGGCCAAAGCAATACAATTCAAAATTGTGCAAAGGTTGCATATCTCACCAAACCGTAGACATACATTTAACAATGCCCTTTCACCTCTATGCCTTAGGTGCAAAACATAAATTGGCACTCTCACTCATTGTCTCTGGTCATGTAATCAGTTACAAATATACTGGGCCAAGATTGTATCTGAAATGTGCATTCTTTTTGACAAGGAGTTGGCTATGGATCCTGTATGTTTGATCCTTGGTCTACAGATGTTGTGGAAATTAATTGAAGACTCAGGCTTTGGTTTTCAGAAGATAACGACCTTTATTTATCATGCAATAACGGCCGGGGGAGACTGCAGTGTCACACTGAACTCTGAACGCTTTTCGTTTAAATACCCTCTGATACAATGGAGTATTCAGTATACAGTGATGTTCCACAACAGCTGGGTTTCTTTAAATTCCCCCGTTCTATGTATACCTCACCTTCCTGGGCAAGCACATTCCAGGAGGCCGTATATGGTTAGCTTTTGCACGTACGATTCCCCATCCTATGTATAGCTTGGATTCCTAGGCAAGCACTTCTCAAATTGACTACAGAGAATGACTATTGTGTTCCAATGGGTACCTAAAAGTAAGTGAAATCACATAAAACCAAATAGAAATTACTACCATACCGGATCCAGGAAAAATATATTATTGAGATGAATAAGCGATAAGACTATTTCGGGATGGCATAAGATTTTAATGGAACTAATCCCGCTGGAATATTTAACATGTTTAGTTAATGGCCGACCAGATCAGTTCTATAATATTTGGAAGCCTTGTATGCGCAATTTAGAGACTGATTTGTCAACTATTCTGTGGAAAGGGTTTTCTCCCCAAGTACCTCAAGTAACTGCATAGGATTTTTAATTGGTATAGTGTTACCATTATGCTTTACCTATTTTATTTTAATTATTATTTTTTTGTTTAGTTTATCTATTCATTCTTTTTACTAATTTATGTATTCTGAATATCTTAAACATGGTTTCCTTTTTTTGTGGCCTGTCAGGTGTATTTTTGTTTTGTGTTTTGTTAAAGTTGAAAAATGTTCAATAAAGATATGTGACAAAAAAAAGAAAAATTAGCAAGGAACACTGCTAATAACTCTCGCGTAAGCGCATGCTAATGAAATCACTGCTGTAAAGTAAAAAAAAAAAATACTTGCACTAAACCTTTGAAAAGAATCGTGACAGAGCAGTGTTTTTGTCTAGAGAAGAGAGAGAGTGTGCACGTGTGTGCACGCGAAAGCAAGATGAGAAGGTGGGGGTGTGGGTGTAAAGGTGAGAGGAGGAGGGATCTTTAACCTCTCTAATGAGACTTGCCTTTGCTTTACACACGCGCACGCACACTTGTGTTATAATAAACAGTACACGCATGGTGTGCAAACACAAAATTAAATGTTTTACACAGACACGGTCACAATGTTATAGTAAACAGATTCAAAACACTAAGCTTCAGCTCTCTTACAGATGGCCTCACATTTGCTTCTAGTGTACTGTGGTATACATAGAAGTTCATGGTTGACTTGTTGACTGCAAGGTGCCCAGGTCCCATGGTTGCAAAACAAAGCCAAATCTTCACCCCATCCACAGCCATACTTGGCAGTGGTTATAAGGTCTTCCTGCTGATTTTTTGTTTACTTTTTGCCAAACATGGGACTGGGCTTTAAGGCTAGACAACTCTACTTCGGTGTCATCTGTCCATATTCCAGAAGGCTAGTGCTCTGTTCAGGTGCAGTTGTGCGAACCTCAGTCCATGTTCTTTTTAGACAGAAGAGCCTTTCTCCTGGCAGCCCTCCCAAACAAACTGTAATTGTTCAGTCTTCTTCTAATTGTAATATCATGCACTTTAACATACTTAGTGAGGCCTGTAGGGTCTGAGATGTAACTCTTGCATTTTCTTTTGTGTGTCTTTGAGCATTTTACGATATGATCTAGGGGTGAATGTGGTGGGTCATTAATTCCTGGCAAGATTGGCAATACTCTTGAATACTTTCCACTTGTAAATAATCTTTCTCACAAATTTTTTGGATATGATTTTATAACACTTTCTAGATTGATCTACAGCAATAGTTCCTCTAAGACGGGAGTTGCTTATGTCTTTCCCTCTTTGCATCTTTACACTTGAATACTCCAGGCTAGCAAACTGCCAGAACCTCTGCTTTTATGGTGCCTGTAAACCTGATGATGATGCAGTAATTAAGGTCTGGTTATTTACATCACATTGCTGCGAATTACCCTCTTAAATCCTGTGGAAGCAGTAAGGGATGTACTTGGTATTGCCCCAATCGCATTTCTTTTTTCTTTTTGGCTTCGTTTTTGTCAGATAAATAATGGGATAGTGAAAAAATTTTATTTGTCTAACATATTTATATGATTTGTATTATGGTTTTACAAATAACAGAATTAAAAGAGGAGTTCTAACCTTGGAGAATAACTGTGTTCAGTTTTCATTTTATGTAAAGTGAAATATTTTAATCAAGCACAGTAGTCTATGGTCAAAGCAGTTAGTGGTATTTTTGGCGCTGTCTGCAAATCCTGCATGAAAAGGAAACCTGCATTTCCCTTAAGGTTGTCAGCAGATGGAAGCATTAAGGGCTCTATAAAATCTTCTGGTTGATGGGTGCATTGAGTTTGACTTGAGAAAACACAGTGGCCCAATACCGGCAGATGACATGGCACCCAAAAAATTACAGTCTATGGCACACTGGATTATAAGCACGTACGTTTCAGTGCTTCTCTACTCTTTCTCCAGACTCTGGGGAAATTAAATTCAACATATGTTCAACTGGAAAGAGGACTTTGGACCACTGTTCACCGGTCCAGTTATTTTTCTGATGTCTCTGGTTCAGAAGCAGCTTGATACTAGGAAGGCAGCAGTTGTAGCCCAAGAAGTCTGTGTGTGTTGTGATACACTGACTCCAGCCTCACTCCTTATGGAACTCTTCCATGTTTAAGAATCGATATGGCTTGACAATCTCCTTAAGTCTGCATTCATCATTGTAGCTTGTGCTTCTTTTTCTATGACACTTTTCCCTTCCAGTCCCAATTCCAGTATCCAATGAGTTTGTTCTAAACAGCACTCTTTGAACTATGGAACTCCAAAGTGTTCAAAATTTAAAAAATAAGTAGGACATGATGAAATAAATAACTCTTTGAATAAATAAGACACATACATAGGTCATTGACGGATAAGACTTTTTAATAGGCCAATTTTGAAATATCAAAAATATGGATATGTTTGGCCATTTTCTAAACATTTGGAATGTAATGTACACATGCCCTTATAAAGACTAGTAAAAAAAAATGACATTTTAGGGTTTTTACACTTAAGTTAATAATACATAGCCTTAAAAAAGTCATCGGGGGCGACCGTAATATATCTCAAAATTCACATTTTTATGCATCATTAAGATTAGTTGAACTCATATCAGTAAGTAGATAAACTGATGAAGAAAGATAAACTTTACTGCCCTTACATTTTATAAAAAACATTATTTTACAAGTTTATTCTATAATATCAGGGTCTCCCCCATTATCCAGTTACAATAATGATTTTTACTTCAAAAGCAAAAAAAACTGAATTAGCATTTATACAGATATTACACATTCAACAATAGCATACCACTGATTAATATTTGAGGCTAAACTGATGAATATTTGGTTATGAATGTAGTGTAATTATTGCCATTTGTTGGTTACCCCACATGACATATGGTCGCCCCAAATGATAAGAAAACCACAGGTATAAAAATTTCAGTTAAAATGTACACAAAAGAGTTCAAGACGAAAGAAAATTTAACTCTTTTTATTCAAATAACATTTTAACATTTAAATACAGTATAACAAATCAGAAGGACATTAACATTTAAAATTATATATTTTTTATTGCAACACACATTAAATGCTTTAAGAATTTAAGAAGCTGAGTAAAGAATCTCTTTTTTGGAACCTTTTTGATTTATTGGACAGGGATGAACACTACTTGCATCTCAATTAACCTTTCAACATTCAAATATCACAAATAATAATTTTCTTTTTTCTGGCCCTTTCCTTTCCTTTTCTCATTGTAAGGGCCATATTTCATTCTCGTAATTTGTTGTTGTGTTTATTTCATTTAAATTTGTTAGTTAAGCATTATACATTAAGTCCATTGAGTTTATTAGTTTAAGCATTTAGTATTATACTCGTAAGTTGTATTGTGACATCATTTCATAAGTTGTTCTGTGACATCATCCCACAGTTGTGTAGCTGCATGTCTATCACACACGTTAGTTGTAAGTTGTTGTTAAGACACGGAAGCATACAGAAAGGTGTGGAGAACACAAGCTTTTGACCGTGATACTGTAAGCTAAAGGATACAGTAAAATAAGTTGTTGTAACTGTTACGTACCGAAGCTACAGAACACAGCAAATGACTTGTCGTGACTACAGTGGATTTATGCAAGAAACTGTAACAACCGTTGTACTTTGATGTTGAAAATAAAACAAGAGAGAAAGAAATCAACGGACGTCTGGAGTCGTGAGTAACACTGTGTAACAAGAAAGATACGCGTCAGAACTTGTGAATAACATGCACGTTCACTCATCTTTCCTCAGATTAATGTTTAGTTTTCTTAATTTAGGCTTCTTAGCCTGCAGTCGTTTACAACGCTTCTCAGCTTTCTTTTCTCTATCTTTTCTCTCTGGTGTGGAGGACATTTGTGGATGGAAATCCTCATTCTGAGGTGGAGCATCCACCACCACACACCCCCCTGGACTCTCTTGCTGCCCCTCCACTCCTTCTACACCTGCTGGATCTGGCAGCGTGTTCTCTATGGATTGAGGTGTCAGGTCCAACATTGCCTTCTTCATCTTTTTTCTCTCCCTGTATCCTCCGGATGCAGCCTTCCACTTGTTTCTCAGATTATTCCTCTCCCTCTCTGATAACTCATCTGACTTCACATATGGAATCTTTCCCTAATGCTTCTTTTTTGGTAGCTGAAACAATAGTGTACAGAGTTGTTAATCAACAACAAGATAAACATTCTACACCTGTGCTCTTTCCTCCTTATCCTGAACCTACTCTATTTAGAAAACAGCTGTTTCGTTGACCAATGTTTAATAGCTCATTGTAGCATACAGTCTAAACTGTTTATTTGATCTACCCTGGTCCCCTACTTTCTGTAGCTCTAGTGACTCTAGCTCACTGCTACAGAAGCTCTTTTTTCTTTACCTCTCTCTTTTCCTTGCAAGATACTCTGCTCTTGCTGCAGGGTCGGAGTTGACTTTCTGTCCATGACAAGCAGTCTTCTCTTTGCTTGTTAATCGTGCCATCTAGGAAATAGGTAAAATAGGTTAAAACTTGTTTCAAATGACTAATACATGTATAGTCACATAAATAGAATGTCAGTGTAGTTTTCGCCCCATATGATGTTTTCAAGTTTACTCAAGTATAACAGGCTAACGGTTAGCCTCAGAAACCAAACAAGCTTCTTCTAGTGACAAAGCACTATCAAATTTATCATCAAAATATAGATTTGTGGGAAAAAATATATAATTCACAGTTTTTTTGGTGGTCACAGCTTTTTCTTACTATATGAGAGAGACTGATTTACCTTACAGTTGTTTCCAGGGGGTCTTCACTTGTGTCTGGCTGATGCAGTATCCCATCCTTGAGATGTTTTTTAAAATAAAGGTCCCAAAATTGTGGTTTGTTGATGGTCGCCCCGGATGATATGGATAGAATCAACATAATTCGAACAACATTCGTTTGTATATCATGATAGAAATATATGTGCAAATGCTTTATAGTTTTTTCAGTGGATGTAAAACATGTTTGAAATTATGCCAACTAGGAAAAGGGATATATTTAAGTTGATTTAAAGTGTTTTTAAACCAGTTGTCCTAACAAAAGTCAAGGCCAGACGGTCGCCCCATATGATGTTTTGGCACTTCGGATAGCAGAAGAATGATGAAAAACTTAAAAATTTGGAGAAGTTAAAGTGGTTTAGTAGGTAAAGAAGGTATAACAAGTATATGAGAAATTTTTGGGTATTTTCTAGTTTTTTCTGCAAAATAAAATTAACCCGGACAGAAAAAGGGGGCGTCACGTCATTGACCCACATGTAATATGAGAATGATATTGTGAAATAATGGAACATATATTTTGAAAAAAAGCTTATTATTGTGAAATATATTGCACTCTGCAAATTATTTTACCAATAACAGAGATTATTGCAGAGGCATTTTATTTATTCCTGCTGTTTTTATTTCAAAATGTCATTTTTTCAAAGTTATCTTTTATTTCAAAACCCCGTTTTTCACGATGGGCTATTTATTTCATAATGTGACTTTTTGGCAGAATGAGTCGTTCTGTCAATCAGCGCCAGTGGGTTGCACCTGCGCGCCTATTGGCTGATCCTTTAACATCGATAAGTTTTCTTGAGTACCTGCTCCGCGGACCGGCCGCTTAAGCTAGCAATAACCAGTGTTGACAACTTAGCTACTTTGTCGCTATATTTAGCGACTTTTCAAATCTCTCTAGCGACAAGTTTTTTAAAAAGCGACTAGCGACAAATCTGGCGACTTTTTCTTTTGTTACTGGAGACTTTTGGAGACTCTGATGTGTCTCTACTGACTCTTCTCAACTTGAAACAGCAGCTGCCGCTGCCAGCCCCTCCCCCGTCCCAAAGCACTCACAGACAGGCCTGTCCTCTCGGCAGGGGTCCCCCCCCCCCCCGCCCAGTGTTAACTAGTGTTAGTGTTGAGGGGGGGGTCTGGAAAAAACAAAAACAAAAAAAATTTGGACTACTCTGTTAAATTGTTAATGTAGATGGTATTTAAAAAATGTTACAATGTTATGGTTAAACTGTTTATCCCAAGCCCGGGTAAAGGAGGAGGGTAGGAATTGTGACATTAAAAAAACTAAACTAATGTTAACTAGTAACACTAGCTTTCCTGTTCTTTTGGTTTACTATATTTTTTATTTTATTTAGGCTATTATATATATTTAAAAAATAAAAACAGAGGCCTACCATAAGCATGTATTATTTTTTTTCTATTCTATCATCAGCATTTGCTAAATGCACTGTGTATAAGCTAACTGAGACATGGCATAGCATTTGCATGTCTTTGCTCTTTTGTTGATTTTAATTCCTTTAAATGTCCTTATTTATAAGTCCCTTTGGATAAAAACATCTGCTAAATATGAAAAAAATAGTGATATATATAGTAATATATATTTATATATCTATGTATAAAAACTACAACGGTACGATGGAGCTTTAGTGCCACGTTAAAAATAAAAAAAATATGTAAATCTACAAGAATAAACTCAATGTTATGAGATAAAAGTCGAAATGTTACAAATGGGTTTGTCAAATACAAATACACATTCTTACCATATTTCAAGCTTCAAATAAGTGTCACATAACTTTATGAAAGCCATATGAGAGAATTGTCTCTTACTTTCGGTTTCTGAATTTGCAAATAACTTGCATGTGCAGCGTGCATTATGCAAATTACGTGATGACGTCATCTAGCAACTTCTAACGACTTCTACGACAGCCAATAGCTGCTTTCCTTACTGATGAGTTGGCAGTAACGGAATGGCTGTCTGGAGCACCGGGCGTTTTCCCGGTGGGCCGCTGGTCAATGTGGCCGGACCAGTCAGTATGTAAATTTAGTTTAAAAATGACAGAAACTATAATATTGCATCTCTTTTTTACGCATATAGATGAGTGAGTTAATCGTACGGGCGCCGCCGATAAAGAGCGTGTCACCACTGTTGTATATCACATCATGTATGTACAGTATGTTGCCCTTTGAGTTGCTGCGCATGTCCGCTGAGGAAGTGTGCGCGTGAGGAGGTTTGTGTGCGCGTGAGGAGGAGAGAACGGAGCAGCACCAAAACGCTCTATTGTTTTACACTTTTGTGAATCCTATTCCATACGTGTTCTGAAACTACGCCCCCTTTCACTTTTAATTTACAAAGGGAGAGATATGGATCCTTTCTCGATACAGCAAAAAATGAATAATTGCAATGGATGAAAACTTAAAAAAAAAAAAAAAGAAAAGGTGGAGCTGAAAATGTATGCGACGAAGAAAAAGCTTTAAAAGCAGATGCTGTGAAATTCTTCAAATTAGTAGATTATGCCTTTTGCGTGAGAGGAAATCACAGTTTCACAGGCTCTGACAGCTCTAACATTATGGTCAGGGACAGCAAGTCTGGATCCAGCAACCTCAGGGTCAGTGATGATGATGAACAGCACCTCTCTCCGTCTGTACCCGAGCCAAGTGAAAATCAACTGAACAGATAAACTGGAATAAAATCAGAGGCAGCATTAGTTCGGGCTAGTAAACTTACTCATTTTAATTAATGTTGTAGACAATATTAATTCAAAATAAGGCTGAAAAAAAATTATTTTTAAATAATATTGACTACAATAATAATTACTAGCATGAGCTGATGCTGCTACTAATTTTATTCCAGCTTACTTGTTCAGTTTGATTGGCATCATTTTCACTCTGGAAGAGAAGGGGAGAGGTGTTGGTCATCATCAGCAGGTACTGGTTCATCATCACTGACGTGCTGCACTTGCAGCTTACACTGATTGGTGTATACTTGCTTGCTGATACACTGAGTGGTGTATCTTACACTGACTGCATCAAGATGATCCTCCCTGACCTGCTAAAATATTGTCTTTATAGTTTTATTACAAAACACAGAGGTCAGCCTTTCTGTAATAGTTCTTGCAAGAACTGTATTGTCAAATGCATTTGCAAAATCCGTCAAGCACCATAATGAAACTGGCTCTCATAAAGGCCATCCCAGGAGGGCGAGACCAAAACCTACCTCTGCCACAGACGAGAAGTTAATTTAGAGTTATCAGCCTAAAAAATGACCAATTAACAGCACCTCAGATTAGAGGCGTTATGAAGTCTTTACAGAGCATAAGTAGCAGGCACTTTTGCGTTATATTTTTATACTAGTAAGTTGTGTGCTAAGTCAAAAGTCACGGAAGATGACGAACTTGTGTGTTCTGCTTATTTTAGCAGATCAGATAGAGATAGATAATTTACCAGTAGACACTGTACTGCCAACTCCTGCATAGAATACATATTGCACCATTAGACCTAACTCGATACTTCAGGCGCTATTACTTATGTCTGAATAAAGGAGCAACCAATCACACAGCTGGCTTTGCCCTATCGCTTTTGATTGACAGAACGACTCATTCTGCTGAAAAGTTGCATTATGAAATAAATAGGCCATCGTGAAAAACGGGATTTTGAAATAAAAACTAACTTTGAAAAAATGACATTTTGAAATAAAAACAGCATGAATAAAAAAAAAAGCCTCTGCAATAATCTCTGTTATTGGGAAAAATTATTTGCAGAGTGCAATATATTTCACAATAATAACTTATTTTTTTAAATCAAGTGTTTGTTTGTTTTTTTGTTTATGTAATGTGTAAATTGGTAAAAAAGAAAGTGTATTATATCTAAATTTGTATTTTGTCTTGTTTTTAAAAATGCAGGACAGTGCAGCAGTGCAGATCTTATTGGAGATATGTCAGCCCTTCTCCCAGGATGAGCAACAACTGAGCAGAGAAGGTGAATATAAACAAGCACAGTAGACACCAAATAAAAAATGAGCTTTCAATACATCTCATGTATGTAACAAGGGAATAATTGCAAGTGCAATGAAAATTTCTGGATGTTCTAGTAAACAACTTTTATCAGAAACATGGTACTGAAGATGTAGGAAGTAGACCAGTTAAAATAATGTTGAACAGTCTTGACAAGAATAAATAAATGGGGACTAGGTATCTAAAAATACTTATGCTTTTTCAATATTCTATATATCGTAACAAAAAAAATACAGGTAGTCCCCTACTTATGTACGAGTTCCGTTCCAGGAGCACATTTGTGTTCTTAAGTTTGACAAAGTAAGTCTTGTATGCCTTCAACATGAATGTATGATGTAAAGCACACTAATCCCCTTGGACTAAATCTGTCACTTTTCTACACACTGCCATCATATGGCCAAAGACCGTAACCTAAGTGCCTAAGGAAGACTTAATCTTACACTTAAATGTTGGTGGTGCGAGGGGAATCCCAGATGATATTTTGTCTCAGAGGAGGAGAGGAGTTTGTGTAGGATGACTTTCTCTCACACACACACATAAGAGGAATGCGAGGGGAATCCCGGACGCCATTCTATCAGCTGTTTTCCACTGTATTGTACTGTGAGCTGAATCCGAAATTCAGATTATTCACCATCGGGACATATTTACAGGACAGCCATTTTCTCTTATAGTAAATGCTTTATTACACAGTAATCTTAATTTACACATCATGTAACGTTACAATGTTCGTATTATTCCTCGATAGACAATGAATTAGTCCACCAGCAGCAAATTAAGGAATTAATTATTAAGCCCTGAGAGGAAATTTAAACTCATTTGACTATTTTTAAATTGATAGCACAGTAAGCACTACAATTCATATAAAATAAATGCATGCAAAAGTTTATTTGACTTAAAAAGTATAAAAAGGATAAAAAAATAAAGTAAGACTATAACTAATTTCAGATTTTGACTTTATAGGCATTTTTCGTCTTCCTTTCTTTATTTCAGTTGATCCGTTTTGACATATACTGAATGGAAATCTTCAATTGAATTTGTTACTTTCCTTGTACAATTACAACTTTGTAGCAGAGTCCACAAATTTTGGAGTAGGGACGACTTTCTTGGACTGCAGCCTTTCAGTCCATTGTGATGTAAAATTTGCTTAAAATTAGTTAATGACACAGGTATTTAGCTTCTAGTTAAGACTTAACTCAGTATCTGTTTTTATACAAGGTGAAACTAAACAGGAGTTATATTAGTTATAAGTTATAAAGTTATATTAACATAGAATTGTAATTGGATGCAGTAGACAAAGTTTGCATTAGTAGTCTTTACTCAAAATTTAAATTTATTAGTTCACATGAATAAAAAACTATTACAACCTTACTGTATATTTACTGTGCAGGTTAAACGTATTTGCCCGTGCTGATTTTATTTTTCTTTTTTTTTTCTTTTCTTTAAATTTTTTCTAGACTTATATGGTTCAAAATTTACCAAAAAAAAAAAAACCTGATGAAATGCAAAATGCATTTAAATGGTGGGTTCTTTTATGAGCTCCTGAATGAGTTATTATTGTGCTTTCGGAGTAATTGGTAGGCTGGCCACTTCTGGAAAGTTTCCCTGTTCCAGGTTTTGTCCATTTGTGGATAATGGCTCTCGCCGTTGTTTGCTGGACACCTCAGCAGAGCCACAGACTTATCGCCTCCATGCCACGCAGTAATTCGTGCAAAGGGAGCCCCGATTAAGTACTGAGTGGGCGAGTACATTTCAGGTGTGAGTGAACAGTCGGAGTTCAAGGCTCAGAACCTAACGTTGTGCAGCAAACGCTAAAGGCAACAGCGGCACGTGGGCAGATCAATGCTACAGACTCCAAGGACTTCAAACGCGGACACACTGAACATTGCCAATTGATCACTGCATGGAAAAGAGCAGGCCAAAGTACTGCATGTGCTATAGTGGTACTTTCATTCATGCCAAGCAACAGCAATATCTCATGCCCTGGAAACTTTAAAAGGTGAGCCTGCAATGCTATGGTTGCCCCAGCCTAAGCATACAGCACCACTCTTTCAACAGTCTAAGCTCCTTTTACTTAAGTGCTGCCATTGCATTCATTTGAGCTGGATAAGGCCTTGTTCACCCGGGTGTTAAAATCAAGCAGTTTTTTGGCGTTCGTAGCGTCCGAGGGTTTTCTACACATACAGATGTGGCCATTAAGACTGCGCGTGTTTTCCCGTGGGATGCCTCAATTTAGCGCGCAGCGTGCCGCGACTTGCCGTAAGCAACATTCGGGGAATTTAAATAAATGTGTTGTGCTTCACTGAATATCCGCCAGATGGCGCATGGAAGGGCTTTATCTAAACGCCGGACCAAGTATTGTACAACGAAGAACTGTGTATAATTACTTAGTCTAAAACAATATTGTTCCCAATGCTGAAGCAAACATGAATTTTATTTTGCTTTACAACAGATCTTTGATGATAAATGTGTGTATATGTGCTTCATATTATTTTCATAATGATGAAATGAGATGCCCAAATTCGTGCTTTAAAATTCTTAATAAGTTTCTTATATATTTTTTGTAATGTTTTAACAGGGACAAAACAGTGAAAGACATGGCAATGTCTCGGTTTACATGGTGTTGAAATTAATTTAATTGCCTAATAGTAGGCTATCTGATAGTCTTAACTATGCGAATGTCCTGATTCGTGAATATGCCAACATATCTTATTTAAAACGTACAAATGTGTCGACATCATCAGAAAACATGAATGAACTATATATATTATGTTATTAAGTAAATATTATTTTATGACCACGAACAACTTCGGGCTTTTTATAATAATCATCATATTTGCTGTTTGTGTCCAGCATTTAATTATTATTTCATACATTATTTAACCACGGCTGGAAATAATAGCTGGAATGTGATGTGATTGTGAATTCATGACTGAAATAAAGCTGTTCGTCTTTTGTAAAGTACTTTCACTTTACAAAAGGCAGCGTTTTTATCAAAAGCTTGATAAACGCGTGTTGTACAGTATATACAACACGACAGCGCGCTCAGTTATTCACTTCTCACCTCTTATGTAGGTCTGCTCCGACTAATTAATTTTAAACCCCTCAAAAATGCGTGTGTATACAGCTCAAAACCTCCATCAGTTATTAAAGATAGCATCTATTTAGAAAAAATGCCAACTCATGTCGGAAAGAATTTATAAACGGTTTCTAAACGTGGGCTATTGTTTTTTACTTATAATATTTATTTTAATTTAAATGAGGTTTGGGCTCAGGACTTCGATTTGGCATCGTGATTCTCCTCTTTAATTTACTCCATAGTTTTAATCAGCGCTCAGCCGCATGCATGGAGTTTTTCAGAGCGCACCGCAGAAGTAGACTAATGATTATGAACGTGTCGGGAAAACAGCAAGCAGACTGACTCTGACCATTTAAAAAAACGTTTGCGTTCATTTTCTGACGCGCTCAAGTTTACCAAAAACAATACAGAACAGCGCACCTTATTTGCTTTCAAACATTTATAAAATCACAACGTTTTTTCGTTATTGTGAGTGCACTTAAATAAAAGTTGAGTCTTATAAAGGCATGTAGTCTTATATAGTTTTATTATATAGTTTTTGCACATTAATCAGAGTCCTCATCTGTTACATTTTTGAGGACAATAGTTTTTTTTCAGCCTATCACGGCGTGCGCCCAAATCAATATCGCTCCTCGCTCACTAGTTAGGCGGCCTCTCCTTTAGATATGCGAAGAAGCGGGGCTGCGGAATTAGGCACGAATGGTGAAGAAGAGCTCTCCTTGCTAAAGATCCCGGGCATTCAATCCGCGCTATAAAACACTCTGGGGTCTGTTGGTTTACAGTGGATTTTACTACGCGGTGTAAGTGAGACGCGCGCACACAACGCGGAAGTGCGGCATGCAAACGGGGCAAATGGAACGCGCCCCAGGGACTTTAAAGAAGAGTCAGCGCGAGCGGACGGAGGCAGGAGCTGCTGTCCGCGGATGGCCGCCGTACTCGTATTTTATAGCGCAGGGTGCAAGCCCGGGATCATTGGCATGGATAGCTCACCAGCATGTTATGTGGGCATTATAAGACTAAAAAGTGGCAGCTGGCACGCCTAAAAATAGACGCAGGTTAATTTTTTAATAGTCTTAATTAAAATCCTCCTCTTTAGTGCGTCCTATTCCAATTAATCCTATTGTTCTTTTAGTGTCACTGCGTGTGCTTACAATGCCAGACAACATTCAAATGCAAATTATTCACTCTCCCCAAGTGTGAATCAGCTGTTCTCACCTATACATATTAACCTATGCGTTCTCACCTAAAGTGTTTAGGTAAAATTCCACCTATACAAGTGTGACAAATATGCAAAGAAAAAAAATAGGAAGGGGCAAATACTTTTTCATGGCACTTCACATGTAGTCAGATTGTTCCACTGGGCTGAAACTGTGGCAGGAGTTATAGCACTTTTCAAATCACACTAACTATACACTAATATGAATAACTTTGAATGATGAATGCTACGTTAATATGATCTCGGGCTTGCTCCACATTATAAAAGCAAAGCGCGGAGATGGAGATCAGGGAAGTACGTGATGTGGTGGAAAATAGGCAGTGGCGGTTTTACACTGAATTGCTCGTCTTTATAGATTTATATGTTGTTTGTCTTGATGTTCTTTTTTGTCGTTTCTTTTACTAATATGACCCAATATATGTTCAGCGATACTTCAAATAACATGTTTAAATAGCATTGATTTCTGTATTGTGTTATATTTTTATACTAGTAACTGGTGTTAAAAATGTATCTCTATATTAATGAGCCAATGTATTATGGTGTGGGCTGCTGTGGGCCAGGAAGTCCAGGGCCACTTTTTGGTCCCAGTCCGCCCCTGTAATAACGAATGGAGAAAGCGCAGTCAAAGCCTGGAGATTCTGCGTTCCGCGGGGGGCCAGTCGTGAATAGCTGACACTCAGTGACAGCCAATGAAATTGAAGCATTTTTAAATAAAACAATCATACATCTTAGTCCTTTTGCACACGCGTGGGTGCGTTACAACAACAATAATAATAATAATAATAATAAATTCGGAGAACTACTACTACTACTAATAATAATTCTGAATGAAAATGATGAATAAATACATATCAGTTTGAGCTTGACACGTTTATGAGCTCTGTCGCTTGCTGTCAATGGGCACCTAAGAGACATAACATTTTTTGGCTTCAGTAGACACACAATACTTTAGACTGAAACACGACTGCCCCCTACAGGTATTGAAGGGCATTTTCACAGCGCGGCAAGTCGTGGGATCCCTTTTCCGACTTCTGTAGAAGTTAATAAGAGTATTCACACAGGCTTTGGTGACGTGCGTTTGTCCGGCTGCGCGTTTATATGGCGTCAAAAAAATGTTGCATGCAGCTTTTTCTTGGCGTTCAAATCCTAACGAACGCAAGGAAAATGCTTCTAGTGCGTTTTCTCCATGTTCATTTTACGCTTTGGAGGACCGGATATATCCCATGATCCTACATGCTATACATAAGGAAATGTGGAAAAAAAAAGCTAAATAAAGAGGGTGAACCCAGTAGGGCAGCGATTTTTTTTTTTCTCCCACTATGTCGCCATATTACGAGAATTTTAAAACAAGAAAATTAATGTCTAATATAGTAAAATGGTCTATATTAAAAGGAGGCACTGCAAATAAAACAAGGGCTTTCATATCCAGTTCCCGACACTGCCTCCACAGGTCAACACACAAACTACAATTCGGGCTGCAGGCTGGCGTTAGACGGAGCCAAACAAACGCCAGTGTAGAAGTCAATCGAGCGCCACTACAAAACGCAACATAAACTGGATTATAGAACATAGGCTGGATTATTTAATTTTGATGATTATGGCTTACAGCTAATATAACCCAAAATTCAGTATCTCAGAAAATGTTAACATTACTTAAGTTATAGTACTAAAAAAGTATTAAAATGTACAGCACTCAAGACTTCTGGCCTATCTTTGCATTAATTATTGTAGCAATGCAGCACGGCATGGATGTGATCAGTCTGTGGTACTGCTGACGTGTTATGGAAGCCCAGGTCCATATTAGGTTGTTCTGATAGCGGCTTTCAGCTCTTCTGCATTGTTGGGTCTGGTGTCTTGCATTTTTTTCTTCACAATATACAATAGATTCTCTATGGGATTTAGATTGGGCGAGTTTGCTGGGTAATCAGGAACAAGGACACCATGAACTTTAAAAGAGGAATTAGTACTTTTGGCAGTGTGGGCAGGTGTAAAGTCCTGCTGGATAATGAAATCAGCCTCTCCATAAAGCTGTTCAGAGGGGAGCATAAAGTGCTCTGAAACTTTCTGGTAGACAGCTGCGCTGACCTTGGACCTGGTAAAACACAGTGGAACAACACCAGCAGATGACATGACTCCCAAACCACCACTGACTGTGAAAACTTTCCACTGGACCTCAAACAATTTGGAGTCTGTGCCTCTCCTCTCTTTCTCTAGACTCTGGGACCCTGATTTCCAAATGAAATGCAGAATTTACTAAAGACCACAGAGCAACAGTCCAGTCCTTTTTGTCCTTAGCCAAGGTAAGAGGTCTTTAATGTTGTCTCTGGTTCAAAAGGGGCTTGACGCAAGGAATCTGACAGTTTGTAGCACATGTCCTGGATGCGTATGTGCATGGTGGCTTCTGAAGCACTGACTGCAGTCCACTCCTTAAATCTCCCCAGAATTTTTGAATGGGCATAATTTCACAATCCTCAAGAATTCAGCCAGCCTACTGAACCAGACTGAGCCTCAGGGAACATTTGCTGGTGTTTTGAGGTAATTAGATGATTAGGGTGTGACACTATGAATAATAGTGAACTTTTTCACAGTATTCAAATTTAGCTTTAATCATTCAGTTCAATTCAGTTTTATTTGTATAGCGCTTTAAACAATTGACATTGTCGCAAAGCAGCTTTACAAAATCAAAAGAAATATTTAAGTTTGTATGAGATGTGAACGTGTATGAATCAAAATAAGACTGTGCCTGATGCGCAAGCCGAGGACGACGGTGACAGTGGCTAGGAAAAACTCCCTGAGATGGTAATAGAAAGAAACCCTGAGAGGAACCAGACTCAACCAGGAACCCATCCTCATCTGGGTGATAATGGATAGGAGGGATTGATCTGCAGCATACTGTGTGAGACTGGAAGTTAAGTATAACAGGAGGATATGTTTAAGTTAAAATTGAGTCCAATTCGTGATTGGAGGCTCAGGTAGACTGTAGGAAGCTCCAGTCCTGAACTATCGAGCAACTGAAGTCACAAGTCCTCAGAAAACAGCTGTCTGCATCAGACGAGGATAGGACCGTGGAAAAGTGGAACCGTTCCCAGGCAGGCCACACGCATGCATCGAGATCTCCAACCAGAAGCGGGACACCAGGATGAGTCAGACATGTCATGAGTCTTTTCAAATCTAATATATTGCAATGCACCTGTGTGTGTAAGAGAGATACAGAGAAACACCAGATTGCAAGTAACACAGTTTGCGAGTGTTCTGCAAGACGAGCAAAGGTTTTTAATCATTCTTGACTTGAAAAACGAGCAAGTCTTGGTTTACAAATATAAAGTATCATGTAACACGCATGCGCTTCTTGTTTTGACGCCGAGCATCACGTGACCACAACTAAGCCAATGGTTTTTCTTGCTTGCGCTGCGGAATTGTGAGTAATTGTCTCATCAGCTCGGTCTTAGTGCGCATCTCTCACTGATATAATCAACATCTGTGCACGCGTGTACTTTCTACTATAACACTGTGACCACGTGTGTGTAAAACATCTTTTATTTTGTGCTTGTCTGCGTGTGTGTACAGCACGCAAGTTCTGTTTGTTATAACACACGTGCGCACGTGATGAGCAAAAGAAAGTCTTATTAGAGAGGTCAAAGATACATTTTCTTTAACTGCATTGCACACCGTGCCCCTTCACACACATTCCTTTTCCTCTCGCTCTCTCACATACACACACACACACACACACACACACACAGCCCTCTTCCTCTCGCCTTCTCACACACACACGCACTCTGCTCTAAACAGAAACACTGCTCTGCTGCAATTCTTTTTAAAGGTAAAGTGCAGGTTCATTTTTTTTTTACAGCGGTGATCCCGTTAGTGTGCGCTCATTCTAGTGTTATTAGAGATTTCTTGTTTATTTTCTTGATAAAACAGTGTTTACGTGTGCGTGTGTGTGAAACACAAGAGAGGAAGAAGGTTTACATAGGTAAGGCGGGAAGAGGGAAAGGGGAGTGCTCATTCCTCCTCTCCTCTTACTTAAGCTTCACACGCATACACAGCGCCTGCGCGCACAAATGGAAACACTAATCTGTCGGGATTTATTTTTACTTTTAAAAAGTAAAGTGCAGGTTAATTTGTCTTATTTCTACTTTATATATTGTATTAATTATTTTTATTTATTTATTTATTTGGGCTGTGGAATGAATAATTAGAGTTTCCATTATTTCCTATGGGAAAATTCGATTTCTTTTTTTTTTTTTTTTTTTTTTTTAATGAGTGATGAGTGTTTTGATATACAAGCCCGCTTACAGAATGAATTATGTTCGTAATCCAAGATATTACTGTACATATAAATAGCTCTTGAAAAAATAAGACAACACTGCAATTTACTCCAGAAAATTTTTGGAATGTCATCAAAAGGAAAATCGATGGTCACAAACTATTAAGCAAAGATGAGCTGTTTTGCTTTTTTTGCAAAAAAAAAAAAAAAAAAAGGCATAAAGTTACCCAACAGTAATGTGAAAAACTGGTGGAAAGCATGCCAAAATAAATGCAAATTGGGGTTATTCCACCAAATACTGATTTCTTAATGTTATTTAGCCGAAGCATGAACACAATTTGTTTACAAATTATTTGCCTTTAGTTTTATTGTGTGTATATATATTCGCTCATGTGTATCAGCACCCTGTCTCTATGCCAGTTTTCCGTCCTTGATTTACTTTTTCTAGGTCCTTATAGTTCTTTTGATAGATCCACTGTACTGTATACCAGAAACATACCACAAGCTTCTGTGAGAAGGGCCAAATTTAAGTGGCTAGACAAACTGGGTCAGAACAATAGAAATGTAAACATATGAGAAATGTAAACATACGACTAATGTAGAAATTATTACACATTGATAAATTGATCAAGAAGTTCAAGGATGGTCGCACAAGAATTTGCCATGTTCAGGAGTGTGTATACCTTATATATATAAGGAATACACACTCCTGAACAAAATCTTAAGACTAGGGAAAACATTCCAAGTATTCACATTTCGTGCTGGTGGGTCATAACCGGGTTGTAACATCTGCTTCAAAATGTCAAAAGAAGAAAAAGGAGCAAGAGACAAAAAAACTGAGATTGGCAATTTATTGAAAACTGCATTTAAACTCAAACGAGCGCAATTTTTATCTCGTCCAATGTTTGGTGCTCCCTTGCAAATTCCAAACCATTCTATTATTGGGTTAATTGACTTATTATGGGTAGGTTTGTGTAATTCAATTCAATAAAAATTTTATTTGTATAGCGATTTCATTGTCATAAAGCAGCTTTACAGAATCGAAAGAAAATTATGGAAATTTGTAAATGAAATGAAAAGGAATTGTAAAAAATGTATGGTTGCAGACACGTCTTGTTTATTGATGAGTGTTGTGCAACCCTGGATGGTCCAGATGGATGGATGGTTGGTGGATGGCCACCATGTCCCAACAAGGCTGCGACATCAACAAGGAGGTGCCGGAGTCATGTTTTGGGCCGAAATCATGAGGAGAGAGCTGGTAGGCCCCTTTAGGGTCCCTGAAGGTGTGAAAATGACTCCTGTAAAGTATATTGACTGACCACTTTCTTCCATGGTACAAAAAGAAGAACTGTGCCTTCCATAGCAAAATCCTCTTTATGCACGACAATGCACCATCTCATGCTGCAATGAATACCTCTGTGTTATTGGCTGTTATGGGAATAAAAGATGAGAAACTCATGGTGTGGCCACCATCCTCCCCTGACCTCAACCCCATTTAAAACCTTTGGAGTGTCCTTAAGCAAAAGATCTATGAGGGTGGGAGGTGGTTCGCATCAAAACAGCAGCTCTGGGAGGGCTATTATGACATCCCGCAAGAAAATCAAGCAGAAACTATACAAAAACTCATAAGTTTAATGGATGCAAGAATTGTGAAGGTGAAATTAAAAAAGGGGTTCTATGTTAAGATGTTACATGCCCTGTTAGGATGTTTTTGATTGAAATAGCTTTTGATTTCAGTAAATATGACCCCCTAAAGCTGCTAATTTAGCAAAAGCCCATTTTCAGTTCTTTACAACCTATAAAATGTTTTAACTCTGTTGTGCATAATAATTTGGAACAATGCATTTTCAGTTTTTTTATTTTTGAAATAAATATTATCATTAGAAGGTTTGTTCAATAAAATTCTAATTATACCCTTATGGTTAAAGACTTGAAAATTATACTGACTGTCATTCGAAATGACTAATTATGAAAATCAGGGTAAGATATAATTTGCATAATAATCTGGAACATTGTGTATAAGAACATGGATAGGGCGGGTTTTATAATCACACACAATTTTTTGATTCACTTTACAAAAGAAAATATTCATTGGATCCTCCTGTATAAAACATATGTTTATTGCCAGGAACTCAATCTGACGTCGCTCCTCACTCACTCCATAGGCGCACTAGGTAGGCGGCCTCCCCTTCTGCAGGTGCGCGAAGGGGAAGGGCTGCTGCAAACTGTCACGGCTGTGACATAATCAACGCTAATAGATTGTGGGTGGGGAGTGAAACTATGAGTCTGACTGGTTTCGCGCTGGAGAATCCGCTGGAGTTGTGCAATGTACGCTACAAATACAGAAGCGTAGTTGAGTGGGGCGAGTAATGCAAAACTGACAGTTTCATGAAGGACAGACCAAGCTGCCACAGCACTTGCACTTCCACGTAGAGCCAGCCTTCGGGATCCTACACTGTAATATCAAAATTATTTAGAAGTAAAAGTTACATGGTGCCCTAAGGGGCAGTTTACGTGTCGCTTCTGAAAAGTGTGTTAAATTTCAGCCATGCCACTTTGTCCTTTTCTCTCCTCTGAACCTTAAAATCTTATATCTCAGCGTATCGGTTGTCAACACTGCCATGAAATTATTGCGTTTAGCCTTAACCCCAGGGATCGCTGTAACAATCTCCAGATTCAAAATGCTCCGAACTGCAAAATACTTTAATTTTTTTTTTTTTTTTTTTATTAAATTTAAAACATTCAACATTTTTAATTAACACAATGTGTATGTTGTATTATTGCATTCATAATTTGAGGAGAGGTGGGTCCAGAATGACTTGCTGTGTGGTCGGAGTCCCTGGTCTAGACTATGGTCCAATCCCACAAAAAAGCTAATGTAGCACAAATTGCTGAAGAAAAAAGTTAATATTGGCTATGATTGAAAGGTTTTAGAACACTCAATGCTTTAGAGCTTGCTGTGTATTGTGCTTAGCAGGCAGAGAGTTGTTGATCTGGCATCTAAAATTCCCTGTCTCAGCTGGACAAACAAGTCTGGTCCATGAAGTCCCCACTTTGCAACATACTGCGCTTATTTTAGCTGTCTAAAACAGTTTATTACAGCTCCCACATTTTTAATGGACCAAAAGAAATTGGAAGTACGGTGAAACATTGGATTGCGTGTAACTTGGTCTGCAAGCATTTGGCAATTTTTTAAAATAAATTTGCCGAGAGTCACGTAATTACAACTGCGCATCTGTATTAAGGCCCCCCATTCCCAGGCGAAAAAGCCTCCCAGTTCTGGCCTGGTCAGCGGGGAAAAAGACAAATGCCCACGGAGATGCAGGAGGCGCTGCCCATGCGGGCTCACTCTGCTCGGCGCCATTGCTCATCAGTCTGTGCTCACATGCCAGCTGGGCACTGCTACCAGACCTGCACGTGCACATACCTTTAAATGTTTTCCTTTCTTTCTCGTCCTCCGGTTTTAAACCCTTTCCTTCCTTATTTTAAAAAAATATTTCCCCGTTTGTGGTGGTGTTCATTCGTCAAACCTGTTACATTACGAACATTATTTTATTTTGTTACCTCATTAGGTTCATGTTCCATGAGAAGTGTTCATTCTGCTGAGGTTCTTACTGAAAGAGAGAAGAGAAAAGCACAAGAGAGAGAAAAGCACTTCTGCACACCCTGCTGGCCACTGAAGCCCAAGGCTAAAAAGGGAACTGAGGGGGGATTACTCAGTGACATCAGGGAAGTACAGTGCCTCATTTGCTCCCTCCTACATCAGATGTTTATTGCAGATCCCAACATCGCCAAACTACTGCACTTCCAGGTAAGGCCACAGATTATAATAGAGGTGTTAACCCTAATAAGGTTTCATGATTTCTGATGTTGATACATGCACCAATCAACCATAGAATCATTGTTGATTACAGTGGGGAAAATAATTGTTTGATCCTCTGCAGATTTTGTTAGTTTGCCTGGCAACTTAAAGTTTCAGCTCCCTCCATGAATTTTGTACAGTATAGAATTAAGGTCTGAAGACTGGCTAGGCCACTCCATGGTATGGACCTTAATGTGCTTCTTCCTTTGTAACCTTGGCATTTGGGTTATTGTCATGGTGGAAGACCCATCTTCAAGAGGTACCCAACCAAATTTGTCAATATTTTTATTCCTCCAAAAATGGCATACATTTTATGCTAAAGAGCTTAATTTTGGTCTCATCTGACCATAGCACCTTCTTCCAATCCTTCTTTGTTTATTGGCAAACTTCACATGGGCCTGTACAATGTGCCCTCTTGAGGGGAGTGGACTTGTAGCACTGAAGGATTTTAATCCATTGCTGCATGGTGTTACCAGTAATTTCTTTAGTGACTGTGGTCCCAGCTGCCTTGAGATCATTCACAAGCTCCTCCTGTGTAGTTCTAGACTGAGCCCTCACTTTTTTCATGATTATCCTTACTCCATTGGATAAAATCTAGCATGGAGCTCCAGACCGAGGGCCATTGATGGTTATTTTGTATTTCTTTAATTTGCAAATAAGATGGAGATTCTGTGGACAGGTGGCTTTTATACATATAAAACGTTGCTGTTAAGAGTACTTTTTTAAAATTAAGCCCTGTTCCACATGAGAACATAGCCAGTCTGTGGAAGCCAGAATGGTTGGTTGGTAGAGGATCAAATACATATTTTATTCACTGAAAGTTCTATAATCCATGTTTCTATTATATAAATAACATTTATATAACATGTTTTTTCATCATTTTGATGTTATTTTGTCTCCGTCCTTTACAATAAACCTATGACAATTTTATAGATCCTTCATTTCTTTAAGTGGGAAAACATACAAAATCTACAGCGGATTGAATAATTGTTTTCCCTATTGTATATATCAGTACACTGGTGACAAGGATCATGGGCACGTAAGGCTCATTTATGCTTGTCGGTACAAAGGTCTCAAACATGATATTAAAAGGTCTGGCTCTGAATTCTATTTAAGGTCAAAGGTCTGGAATAATTGGTCATAATCGAATGACTTTTATTAAACTTGCTTATAACTTGCGAGCAACCTACATTCCTGTTTAACCCAGTGAAGCCCACTGTTGCAGAATTACAACATCACTTTTAACAGTTCTAAAAAAAAGGCCAGCAAATGTTTATTTTTCTTAAAACCACATTTATATATTTAATGGGTCTTATTGGTTGTCCTCACAATGTTTATTGGTTAGAAAAAGGGTTTATAGGTCTGGTCATCTTGCCATGAACTTACTCTACCTACAAACTTTGCATTGAGCGGATCTCCGTTTTTGCATGACTGGATTTGTCAAGATTTAAGTAAGTAAAATTTCTTAAATATTTTTGGTGTGTTTATTACAATGTCTAGAACAGATACATATATAGTTATTTTAGAAAACATTAATTAAATTTGATTCAGAGCTTATTATGTCTATGTAATTCTACAACATTGGGTCAGAGTGGTAGCCTGTTGCATTGTTGGTGTGAATGTGAACCTGTTAGTGCTCTAGGCGGGATGCTTGTGTCTCTTTTAGTATGATAAGTAGAGAACATAACAGGCCACAGTACTGTTTGAATGTAGTGGAATTTGATTAGCATTTGCATTGAAATTGTAATACTTTGATGAATAATACTTAGATCTCCACCCTTGACACATGGTCTACCACCCTGTCTATTATTTGTTTATCTGCTACAATATAAGACCTATATGTGTTATTCACATATTTATTTACATTTTTCCCAAACTTTTTCAGTTTCAGAATGCCACTAGTACAGAAAGGTCATTTATTCAGTGTGCAGGATGTGATTGCTGCAGTCCAAAATGGAGAAAGCGATTTTGAAATGGACTCGGATTACACTGATGCAAGTGACTTAGAGAATGAAGATGCAGGTGAAATGGTCAAACAAAACCACCAACCCACTGACTGCTCAACCAATGATGATGTGGACATCAAGCCCCAACCAAAAAAAAAACACCGTGACCTGTAAAAGGTTTCTGACTTTTCTGGTTCAGAAATAACCACTGATGCTACCGCCCTTCTCACCCCACTGGCGTACTTCCAAAATTTTGTAAACACCAATAATAAGGAAATTGAGAAGATGCTTGGCATGTACCTGAAGATGGGCCTAATGCAAATGTCTGGTGTCTGTACAGTATGTATTGGGAGACAGACACACAGTACACCTGTTTCTGATGTGATATCCAGCAACAGATTCCAATCTCTGTTGACTTCATTACACTTGATAAACAACTTAACTGTGTCAGAGATGGAAAAGAAGGACACACTCTGGAAACATGGCTAAACTGGATGTATGCAAAGACATGATTGCACATTTCCCAGTAAAGACGAAGAGAGGACGCTGCAGACACTGCAATAATGGATGCACAAACACACTGTGTAGCAAGTGCAATGTTTGCCTATGCTTCTCAGATAAAAATAATATATATTTATTAAATTATACTGCTATGGGGCTATGTAAGTAAACAACCCTGAAAATGAATGCCTAAATGTTCTGTATACCTGTTCAGACAAAGTGAGAACAAATACAGAAATTCTGCTCACAACTAGGTCCAACGTTGCAATATTACAACATTTCCCTAAAAACTTAAAAAATTTTAAAAGATTTTTAAAAATCTTTAATTCCTACATCAGAGGCCTTCTAAAACAATATCTGAGAGGTCAAAAAAAAAATTGCTCATGTTTTTCTATATTTGGGTCTATTTTGGGTTAAGGCAGTCTGAGAAAAAATTCATTTAATCCTTGTAAAAAAAATGTCACTGTTTAACTGCAATCGAATGCGTAAACCAAAGCAACTCTAACTTTAAAGCAGCTTGTAAACGAGTTTTAAAAAGATTTAAAATGCTTTGCAATTTAGTGCAAAAGAAATGTTTCTCCAACTTTTAACATAACAAATTTTACAGGTGTTTTTGAAGAAATTTTAACTACAATAGGAAAATAGTCATTGATTTATATGCCTTAAATAAACTAAATAAGCAAAGTATATTTCTTTTGATGCCTGAATAAGTCACGTGATTACAACTGAGCCAATAGTAGTGCACATTTGCCTGTGCACATTTGTCACTCGTATAGCATCCACTCGTATAGCACTTGTACGGTTTATTATAGTACTATAGTGACCACATATGTAAAGCTTTTACACACAGGTGTGTGTGAAAGTCGTCCTACACTGTAGCCCCCCTGCTCCTGCTTCTGCAAAGGAAAAAAAGTTGAAATGGCTGTAGCAGTGCGGGAAATCGATCTGTTTAGAGGAGTAATTCCAGTAGGATGAATTAGTGTGCGCGTGCTCATGCCAAAGTATTTTTTTTCCTTTGTGTCCAAGTGTAGTGACTGACCTTTAGTAACTGTACTGTAACAACAGCCTTCGTGCGGGAGATAAATTTGTTTAGAGACAGATTGTGTGTTTGTTTGAAAAATTTGTACTACATAGTAGACCCTCTGCTCCTGATTCTGCTCTCGTCTAATACCAGTCACGATTCTTTTCAAGGGTAAAGTGCAGGTTAATTTTTCATTTTTACTTAATATTTTGTATAAAATATTTTTGTATTTATATTTTTGGTTTGTGAAATGAATCATTAACGTTTAATTATTTCCTATGGGGGAAATTTACTTTGATATGAGTGCTTTGATATACAAGCACGTTTTCAGAACGAGGCAATCCAAGTTTCCACTGTAATTGGTTCCTTAGCTGTTCCATGTACAGTCTACTTACCTTGGCCAGGTAAAATAATAGGTTATTTATTATTTTGCTTACAAGTAAAACAATAAATGGTCTAGAATTGATTGTGCAGCAAAACCTGTTTAGAGGGAGAAAAAAATAGCTGTGGTCAAATAAATTATTTGATATATAAAAAATTTAATAAAAACACAGTAAATGTAGGAACACCAAAGAGCCTGAAGAACCCAGAAAAAAAAACTTTTGAAGGATCATGATCTGATCCAGATCTTGATCTGCATATCTAGTCAGCAACCAAAAAAAATCCTTCACCAAAGTAAATAAAAGAGGGGTTACTACAAGATGGAAAGAATTATGCCTCAATAATCCAGAGCTTGTATGGGGAAAAAAAGCTTATATGTAGTTCTGGAACAATATCCTATGTTCGGATGACACAAATGTAAACCTTTATTAAAATAATGGAAAAAAGAGGAAAATTAAATTAAAGTATTTGGTGTTGTAACTAACAAAAGCTTTTAAAGTGTTTATCATCTGTTTAGATTTTGCCAATTACTTTAATTAAATTCAATTTCATTTGTGAAGCACTTTTAACAATTGTCATTGTCACAAAGCAGCTTAACTCAATCAAAAGAAATTTATGGAAATTTGTAAATGAAATGATAAGAAAATGTGAAAAATGTGTATGAATCGAAATGATTAAATAGTCCCTGATGAACAGGCCGGGGGCGACGCTGAGATGGCAGTAGAAGGAACCTTGAGCAGAACCATCCTCATTCGGGTGCAAGCACCATTTTAGAATTTAAATGTGTTTGTTGTGCTTCACAAAATATCCGCCAGATGGTGCATGGAAGATCATGCTTTAAAATTCATAATAAAACGGCTGGGAAAACTAAATCTGCAATAGGTGATCACAAGAACTGTGAGCAGAAATCTTAGAACCACACGGGGGAACCTAGTGAATGACCTACAGAGAGCTGGGACCAAAGTAACAAAGACTACTTTGTAACACATTGCACCCCCAGAGACTTAAATCCTGAAGTGCCAGACGTGTCCCCCTGCTTAAGCCAGTACATGTCCAGGCCCATCTGAAGTTTGCCAAAGAGCATTTGGATGATCTAGAAGAGGATTGGGAGAATGTCATATGGTCAGATAAAACCAAAATAGAATTTTTTGGTAAAAACTCAAACTGTCGTGTTCGAAGAAGAAAGCAGAACGGATGCTGAGTTGCATCCAAAGAACATCATACTTACTGTGAAGCATGTGGGTGAAATCATCATGCGTTGATCTGCAAAGGGACCGGGATGACTGATCCGTGTAATGGGAAGAATAAATGGGGCCATGTATCATGAGATTTTGAGTGAAAACCTCATTCCATCAGCAAGGGCTTTGAAGATGAAACGTGGCTGGGTCTTTCAGCATGACAGTAATCCCAAACACACTGCCCGCGCAATGAAGGAGTGGCTTCGTAAGAAGCATTTCAAGATCCTGGAGTGGCCTTGCCAGAAAATCTTTGGAAGGAGTTGAAAGTCTGTGTTGCCCAGCGACCGAGGTTATCTGCATAGAGGAATGGGCCAAAATTCCAAACAGTGTGTGAAAACCTTTTAAAGACTTACAGAAAACGTTTGACATTTGTCATTACCAACAAAGGGTATACAACAAAGTATAGGGATGAAATTTTGTTATTAACCAAATACTTATTTTCAACTATAATTTGCAAATAAATTCTTTAAAATCCCACAATGTAATTTTTTTTCTTATTTTGTCTCTCATACATACAGTTTTTAAGTGGGAGAGCTTGCACAATTAGTGGCTGAATAAATACTTTTTTGCCCCACTGTAGGTGTAAACAGCTGACACATTAATACAAGTCATGGAAAGCCAGGTTTCACCTGAGTCAGGTGTCAGTAGGTCTTACATATTCTTGAAAAGTCATGGATTATTCAGTGAAACAGTCTCCACTAAAAAAAGTGTTATAATTTATATGCTTTACCATGGGCATATTCAAGACCAGGGCACACAAACACGATTAACGCACTCATCCATCCAAAAATTTTGTTTTAATGTTATGGTTTCTGTCATTTTTTTGTATATATATAATATATTTGTGTACTGACTGGGCCGGCCCACATTGGCCAGTGGCCCACCGGGGGAAAACTCCGAGTGCTCGAGATGGTCAGTCCGCCACTGCCCAAGAATTTCATGAGCTCAGTTCTGAGTTCAAAACAATCTACCAGGTTTGTTTATTCTCCAGAGAAAGCATTATAATAGCCGACTGTTGGGAGTGGCGTAACACACTCGGAGGACTGCGCTATTCGCTCCTACCCCTTGCGCAAGCTCACAGATGCCCCTGATTGGCTGTAGAGCCGTGAATAATGTGGGAGCATGAAGTACCTCTAATCCCTCCCCTCTGAGAGAGCTCTCTCTAGTCCTCCAGCTGCGAGAGTTTACAGCACCACTGCATCTTTTTCAATTATTGGATGATAGGGCGAGCACTTTACCACTGCGCCACTCGGAGGCCCATCATTTCATTTTAATAAAATTATGAAAATTTTCATATTTAACATTTGGTATTTCTTTGCAGGGTTATCCTCAGGATCTGCTACCCCTGACTGTTGCTGGCATTCCTTCCATGCACATCTGTTTAGACTTTATTCCCGAGCTCTTGGCACAACCTCAGCTTGAGAAACAGGTAGACGGGCACATTTATCTGTTTTTATGTGGAATCTGTTGTTCTGTTAATTTGTAGAGCCTTTGTTCTGTGTGTGACAGAACAAAATTTTGTTAATAAACTACTTGAAAGCATATATATTACAGGTACTATATGAAATGAGGAGACTGCGCTGACATCATTTGAAATATAAGACCTGGTTTTCTTTCTCTTAATAATTATGTGATATTCTTGCTCTCAGATTTTTGCAATCCAGCTTCTGTCTCACCTTTGCACACAGTATGCTCTGCCTAAATCCCTTACTGTGGCACGCCTGGCTATCAGTGTGATGAATACCCTGCTCACAAGTAAGCAGGCATTTGTTGATTTATTTATTTATTTCATGGTAGTATGTTATTGCTGCCTTTAAATGGTCTTTGTTTTACATTGCAACAGTCTCTTAATATATTCCTCTGAAATGGTATTTTTCTTATACACAGTCCTAACACGTACCAAGCGCTTTACTTTCTTCATGCCCACCTTACCATGTTTGGTGTCCGTTTGCTGGGCTTTTCCTCCACTCTACGATGATGTGGCATCCTTGCTGGTGCAACTGGGCCAAGTTTGTGCTGCTGATGTCGCTGCTAAAGCCCGGGACATAGACCCATTTATTGCCAGTAGGTTTACAATGAATGCATTATTTTCTTTGAATTCTGCTGTATGTAAAAAAAAAAATTGAGTTAAATTAAAAATAGGAGATTAACGATTGTAATTCAGAGCATGTTATGTAAAATGTACATATAATGACTTCATAGGTTATTACGGATCTCTCCGTAGAGATACTTAGACCAGTAGGGTAACACATCTTAGAACTGTTTACTGTATACTGTAAGTAAGCTTATTGTCTATGGCCTTACTGTTCCTGTTCTCTCTCACTCATGGAATTTTATATCACCCTTTCTTGCAAAACATGCTCTAGATCTTTTATTGGCAGCTGCACAACCATTTTGATGCCATCAGTCTGTTAGGGCATCGTCTCTGCATAGCTGTATTTAAATAATTTCAACAATTTTGATAATACATACATACTGATATGGGCCCTGACCAATTCAGTTTAAATTATCAGTCATCTTTACAAGTTATTTCTTTCACTATCATGATGGAATGTTTTTTTAATTTTTTTATTAGGTTTTTATGCAGCTTGTGTGGCATAATAGATTGGTATTTGGAATTGTCCCCGATTTCCTTTGTTTTGACTAAACTACCACACCTGAAAAGTAACTTAATATAGGTTTATGCACTGGAACAGTTTTTAAGTGGACATTGTGAGAATGCTAATGTTACTGTATTTGTAGTTATACAGTGTGTGTGTGTGTATATATGTATATATATATATATATATATATATATATATATATATATATATATATACACACACACACCACACACTCATCTAAAGGTAGGAACACCATACCAATACAGTGTTTGACCCCCTTTCGCCTTCAGAACTGTCTTAATTCTACATGGCATTGATTTAACAAGGTGCTGAAAGCATTCTTTAAAAAATGTTGGCCCATATTGATAGGATAACACATCCAGGGCACGAAGCTCCCGTTCCACCACATCCCAAAGATGCTCTATTGGGTTGAGATCTGGTGACTCTGGGAACCATTTTAGTACAGTGAACTTATTGTCATGTTCAAGAAACCAATGTAAAATGATTCGAGCTTTGTGACATGGTGCATTATCCTGCTGGAAGTAGCGATCAGAGGGATGGACATGGTCAGAAACAATGCTCAGGTAGCCTGTGGCACTTAAACGATGCCCAATTGCCACTAAGGGGCCTAAATTGTACCAAGAAAACATCCCCCACACCATTACACCACCAGCAGCCTGCGCAGTGGTAACAAGGCATGATGGATCCATGTTCTCATTCTGTTTACGCCAAATTCTGACTCCACCATTTGAATGTCTCAACAGAAATGGAGACTCATCAGACCAGGCAACATTTTTCCAGTCTTCAACTGTCAAATTTTTGTGAGCTTGTGCAAATTGTAACCTCATTTTTCCATTTGTAGTGGAGATGAGTGGTATCCGGTGGGGTCTTCTGCTGTTGTAGCCCATCCGCCTCAAGGTTGTGCGTGTTGTGGCTTCACAAATGCTTTGCTGCATACCTCGGTTGTAACGAGTGGTTATTTCAGTCAAAGTTGCTCGTCTATCAGCTTGAATCAGTCGGCACATACTCCTCTGACCTCTAGCATCAACAAGGCTTTTTTTTGCCCACAGGACTGCCGCATACTGGATGTTTTTCCCTTTTCACACCATTCTTTGTAAACCCTAGAAATAGATGTGTGAAAATCCAGTAACTGAGCAGATTGTGAAATACTCAGACCGGCCCGTCTGGCACCAACAACCATGCCACGCTCAAAATTGCTTAAATCACCTTTCTTTCCCATTCTGACATTCAGTTTGGAGTTCAGGAGATTGTCTTGACCAGGACCACACCCCTAAATGCATTGAAGCAACTGCCATGTGATTGGTTGATTAGATAATTGCATTAATGAGAAATTGGACAGGTGTTCCTAATAATCCTTTAGGTGAGTGTGTGTATGTATGTATGTGTGTGTGTGTATGTATGTATGTATGTATGTATATTATAATTATAATCATATGAAGTATAATACCATCCCAAACTATTTTTTTATTAACAGAAATGTGAGATAAATCTGCATTTTTTTCAGTAGTATGTTTGCCACTATTAAGATTCTTATTTAAAAATGAAATCTGTTTTCAATTTAGATCATGTATTTAGAATAATATAATTGCATGAATTTTATTATTGTACATTTTGTAGTAATATGATCAAGACTTATTTGCTATCTCCGCACATATGGTTCCTCCTTGTGGAGGAGATTTTTAAATAAACCCAATGATGCATTTCAGGTGGGTTGATACTTGAATATATTTTTCCTTAGGGCTACAGTATCTGAGGCAGAGGTCACAGAATTCACTGGATCCATCTGTGGGATTGTTTAGAGTGGCTGTGTCTGAGATATTTGCTGATGATCTGTGTGGAGCTGATCCAGATGTCCAGCTGTGTTACTGTATAGAAGCGACCTTCATGAGCATCATTACTACCAGTACCGAAGGATTGTAAAAGTAAGCCAAAAATAGAAATAGATAAGGAATTTTTCTTTAATATTACATAGCTGACAAAGTATTATGTTTACAAGCCACATTTTACAGCTACTAAACATACAATAATAATTATTGCTCACAGTGTAGTGTTATATGTAATCCAAATTAGTTATATGAAATATATAATTATATAAAACCTAATAGGCATTGGTCTTTGATTTCTTTTCATCTCCCAAAAGTCCCATTTAGTTCATGTTTTGACTATACAGGAATTGCTTTATATGAAAAGTAGCTTAATTGTAATTTTTTTTTTATTACTGTCATAGAAATGTGTTTAATGATAGAGATAGATAAAAAAAAAAATTAACTCAGAATTTAGATGATCTATTTAAAATATACACTGCAAAAGAATCACTTCCTGGAGGGGACCCTTTTTTGGCATTTTAATGATTATATCAAGGATTAAAGAATAGATTGTCTCATAACTCTTTTCAGCACAACCTAGGTAATATGATGTAATATATTTTATTTTATTTTAACCAATATATAACACAGAAAAACTGTCAAATCTGATAGGCTTAAGAAAATTCACACACGCGCACACACATTAAACCATATTTAAAGATTAAATAATAATTATAATAATAAAAAAAAAAACACTGTGTAATATAAACTAACCAAGAAATAACATATATCTCAGATATTTATTTTATTAGGCTTTTTTTTTTTTAATAAATCATTGTTAAACACACACATACACTAAACATACGATAGTTGTAAACGATGGGACTACTGATTAAAAGGGCCCAGGTTCAAACGACAGCACCACCAAGCTACCATTGGGCCCTCGAGCAAGGCCCTTACCTTCAGCTGCTTAATGAGATTAAAAAAAGAAGACACTCTGGGTAAGGACATCTGCAAAATGGCATAAACATAAATAGATAACCTCAATCCTGCCAAGTGTACAAGCCTATGGGGCTGGTGTTATGATCTGTGTTTATTACTTCTGGTCAGATCTAGGTTCAGCAATGTTATGTGCCTAAAAAATAAGGTTAACTAACTACCTAACTATACTGAATGTCCAGATTTTTTCCATCAATGGATTTTTTTTTCTTTCCTTATGGCAAGGGCATATTCCAAGATAAAAATGCCAGGATTCATCTTGGTCAAATTGTGAAAGAATGGTTTAAGGAGCATGCGACATAATTTTTACACATGAATTGGCGCTACAGAGTCCAGACCTTAACCCCATTATGAATCTTGTAATGTGCTGGAGAAAGAGCTTTGTGCAGCAGTCTGACTCTCCCATCATTAATACAAGATTGTAAAGATAAATAAATGCAAACCTGGTCTGAAGTAAATGTTGTGAAATCGTATAAGCTAATTGAAACGATGCCACGGCCAAAAGGGGTTCCAAAAAAATATTAGTTTAACTTTTTTTTTGGCTGGGCAGTGTATAATTGCATCATTGCACATTCTTTAGTAGTGGGATCAACATTGCCCTTAACTTGTGTCTTAGTGTCATATACAAAAATATTGGTTTTACCACTGCATCTCACGGCGACAGAATTTGGCTTTTACTGCTGAGTGGTGCTATATAACTATACACCGACGCCTTAGGCTTTAGTTCATTCTCTCAAGGATTAATTAGCCGCAGCTCCTGTAGAGCTGCACGTAGTAGCAGATAAAATTAAGTGAAACATTGTAGTTCATAATCACAGTACTAAAATTACAGTAAAAATTTTGAATTTTCGTTTCTTGTTTTCATTAAATAAAAAAAAAAAGTAAATGTTAACACAGTAAGCCTTTATATTTTATCATGTTTAACACTCGCGTAGCCAGAAAACTCTGGGTGTGCATCAAAAAAAAGTGTTGTTGTCAAATTAATGTGCAAAAACTATATAATAAAACTATCTAAGCCACATAGACTTTATAGGACTTTATGTTTATTTAAATGCACTTACAATGATGACAAAATGTTATGATTTTGTAAAATAATAAAAGCAAACAGGGTGCGCTTTTCTTTATTGATTTTGGTGAACTTGAACGCGATTTTTTTAGCGGCAATTTTTAAATAGACGCTATCTTTAATAACCGATAAAGATTTTGAGCTGTACACACATGCATTTTTAAAACTACACTTTGTGACACAATAAAAGTGATATTTCAAACATTTTGCAGGCTGCCGTTAGGAGAAGCCAGAGAATAAAGAATAAACCAGGTGTTTACAGAACCCAGAATTTTTTTGAGTGAATTTTTTTAAATTATTCTAATGTACTATTCTGAAAGTCTATTTTTACAGTTATTTCCTTATTTAAAGTTTGATGTCTTTAAATGTAACATTTAAAAAAAACAATAACCAGATACAGAGATAAGCTATAAAACAGTTCATTCATTGTACAAATAAAATTGTTAGCTAGTAAACTTAATCATCTGTCTAAACAATATTTTACCAATGTTTTCTTTTAACTTATTATTGTACAGTAAATGTCAATAGCTCTGGTTCTTATTTTTTATGTTTGCTGTATAAAGTACTTGGATGTGGAAATTACTATCACTGTAATATTTCTTCGATACAATATATGACTGTAAAGTTTTTCTAAAGTTGCGTAGTAGAAGAGGCGAGTTGCTTGGTTTGTCCGCTGTGCTTCAGTAAGCTTTTCCTGCGCCAGAAAAAACTCAGTCAAATACACACACACACGTTGTCTGTCAGAAAGGTCTCTGTTTATTAACAGCTAAAGATGGAGTTTATATATGTTTGACCAAACGTCTGTGCCATAGACATATGTTACTACAAAGAACATGAACCATTGTAAATGTCCTGGTGAGATCCTGAAGAATCAAAGGAGAGGAAGACAGAGAGGTGTCCGTCCAGAGACAGATCACAAGATGTTGGCTCAAATTAGGGGGAGAGGGGGAAGGAGACGGGGGGGGGGGGGGGGGAGGGGGGGGGGGAGGTGAGCATAGGAGCGTTTACACCTTTAAGAACAGATGCAAGAGGAGACAGGAAGATAGCAGCAGGAAAGATTTAACACGTTAATATCAGATCTATGAGGAAGGAGTAGAAATAACTCCTTTATATATAAAATAATTCTTAGCCTTAACCTTAGCTCTAATTATATTTGAAAACTGTTTATTAAAATGTAACTTTGCACAACCTGCGGCTGATTTATTTTGGCCACTGTAATTTGGTCGCAGGGCGGTGAGCACAGCTGTAATAGGCATTCCCGTTGACGACCTACTGTATGGGTCGTCCTTCTGTAGGATATTTTAAAATAAAGCCAGTGGTGGATTGCAGGTTGATTAATAGATAGTCATCTTTTTTTGTTTTCCTTAGGGCTACAGTATTTGAGGGAAAGGTCACAGAATTCATTGGAGCCACATATTGGACTGTTCAAAGTGTGTGTGCGCCTACGAGATTTGCTGAAGAACTGTGTGGAGTTAACAAGGATGTCCAGCTGTGTTATTGTATACAATGATCTTCATGGACAAACCTAGCAGTACCCAAGGATTCTGGTAAAAATAAGACAAAGTTAAAAAGACCAAAGATTTTTCCCTTTTTAATATTGCATGCAATATAATGTTGACATGTCAAAAACATCTTGCAGCTACAAAACATAAAATCATAATTATTACAAATATACATATACAGTCTTAAAGGACATTAGTAAAAAACTAGTTATATTAAGGACCATTTCTTATTTCAGGACCATTAGTTATATGGTTCTTAATTTTTTTTTTCTTTTTTAGTACAATTTTTTAGTACAGTGCATATGAGCCAATTTGTTTGTCTTTTGTACAGGAATTGCCTTTATTAGAGCATAACAAACCACTTCTCTGAAAAGTAGCTTTGCCATAAATAGCTACCATTCACTGATGGTATAGTGTTATTGGTTTGTTTTCTGGACTACAAATATATATATTTTTATGCTTCATATTATTTTCTGCTGCCTTTGATTTGAAATGTAAATAAAACAATTTATTTGTGTGATTGTGATAATTTTGAAGCTAAATAAATTTTGGAATTTAAAAACTTTTTTCTTTCTTCTTCTTTAAACCAGGAAAATGTAATTAATCAATGGTGTGCGTGCGTGCGTGTGTGTGTGTGTGTGAGAGAGAGAGAGAGAGAGAAAGATGGCTCCATTCAGGTTCACCATCTCAAATAACTTTACCAAACCCTGACAGTTTGGTGTAACCTGTTCAGTTAGAGCTCACGATATTGCAGTCATGTGGACTGCACACTCAGTGTCTTTTAATCATCCAAACCAAGCATTTTATTTAAACAGCCTGCAACACTACTCATCCTGCAGTGTAACAGCTGCTCTTCCTGATAGCAGTTTCATCTGCTATGCAGAATTTTAGGAACATGGGTTTTGCAGCCCGGGAGTTTGATTTCGCATGGCCGTAATTTGATGGGCCACATTTGAACTGACACAACGTGTTTCTCAATCAATAATTCCTTAATTTATGTTTATGTTCAGCAAATGTTAATTTTTAAATTTAAAGAAGTTACTAAACGTTTCTACCTAATAAAAAATCTAGTTGACATGACTCAGCTTTCAGTTAGTTACAATTAATTAATTAAAAACCGTAGACTTACAAGATACACAACATCTTATAGTGCACCTCTAATTGGATCTGTGCTAGTTCATGCGTTATCCTTTCTTTTCCTTGGAAATTTCAGCCATTTGTGTAGATCCACCTTTGCCAAGCTTAGGTTTGTAACCTATTGATGTTCTGCCTAGTACCAAGACTTTGGTATGGGTCTTCACTGAAATGTTACATTGGTATTTTAATGCTTCAATGTATTAATGAGAATTGAGAGCCTTACTGATGATGTGTGAAGTGTCACTTTTGGAACCTCACCTGATCGATTCTGTGATTGTGCTGAAACTTACTGTAATATTTACATTTTTTGAAATTTTGGGGTTTCATTAGCTGTAAGCCATTAAAATAAAAAAAAAAGAAACACTTGAACTATATCTTTTGTTTTTACTTTTCACTTTTTTAATTGAATTACTTAAATACATTTTCAATGATATCCTTATTTATTGAGATGCAGGTGATTTTTTTTTATTCGTTTTTAATTCCTAATTAATCCATTTAACACAGTTGGCTGGAAATCTTCAGTGCTTTAAGGGTTCATCTTACTATCACACTTAATGTGGGTAGTGTGGCTGTTGACCGAAAAAGTGACTAAAATCATTTTACTAATGAAAATAGAATCGGTATCATCAATTAAAAGAACCAAAATTGTGTGGTAAGAAAATAATTTGTTTTAAGAAGGAAAGGGCATTAATTAATGTAATAAGTGAGTACAGTGCTAAGATATGTTTAGACTTGTAGCAAGCACCTCTGTCTCCGGTTTCGTTCCATATTTGAATCAAAGCCCAGCTGAAAAGGTTAAAGACAAATTCACAAATGAACATTAAACCTTTGTAGTAGTGCTCTCACATTAATTACGGCTCTACAGCCAAGCAGCAACGTGTGTAAGCAGAAGGAGCGGATAGCGCTGTCCTTAGTGTAAGTGTGTTACGCCACCCACAACAATGTGTGAGCGAGCAGTTCAAAAACATGCGGTCGGCTGGCGTCACGTGGTTTGGAGGAAGCACGTGATAGTCTCCAGCCCTCCCAACTGAGTGGTAGTAGTAGCCTTAATGTAGGAGCACCCTAGTGACGGAGGAATTAGATAAGACTAAATTAGGGAGAAAAAAAACGTTAAAACTTTGTTCATTAATGACAATGAGGACATAGGGAAAACTCTCTTACTCAACCAGATGCTACAAGAGCGATTCATCAAGTGATCACAGCTCCAATGGTGAAAGTGGCAGGTGCGTATAGCTCAGCGATGCACGGTTACTGACAGGACAATACAGTTAAACTTTGGATTGTGACCATAATTCATTCTGGAAACTTGCTTGTACAGTGGAACCTTGTATTGCGAGTAATGCGGTTTGCGAGCGTTTCACAAGACAACAAAGATACCGAGTATCATGTATTCACGCATGTGCTTCTTGTTTTGACAGCAAGTGTGACGTGATCACAACTGAGCCTTTGCTTTTTCTCTCTTGCATTGCAGAATTGTGGGTGTTCGTCTTTCCTGCTTGGAGAGTGCAACATCTTTTATTTTGTGTTTGTATGCGCATACAGCACGCATGTATGGTTTATTATAACACACGTGTGTGCGCGTGTAAAGCAAAAGAAATTCTCGTTAGAGAGGTTAAAGATCCATTTTCTTTCTCCCTCTCTGTATCAGCCTGCACTTTGTCATTGGACACAAAACATATGTTACTACAAAGAACATGAACCATTGTAAATGTCCTGGTGAGATCCTGAAGAATCCGTCCTGAAGGTGTCCGTCCAGAGACGGATCACAAGATGTTGGCTCGAGTTAGGGGGAGGTGTGGAAGGGGACAGAGCGGGGGAGAGAGAGACATAGAGAGAATGGGAAGGTGAGCGTGGGAGCGTTCACACCTTTAAGAACAGATGCAAGAGGAGACAGGTTAGATAGCAGCAGGAAAGATTTAACATGTTAATATTAGATCTATGAGGAAGAGAGTAGAAATAACTCCTTTTATATATAAAATAATTCTAACAATGACCTTAGCTCTAATTATATTTGAAAACTGTTGAATTAAAATGTAACTTTGTGCCACCTGGCGGTCATTTCATAAATGACATGAAATGCGGCTGATTTATTTTGGCCACTGCAATTTGGCCGCAGGGCGATGAGCACAGCGGTAATAGGCATGTGTGCCCCTTTACACACCTCCTCCTAGGGCAGGGCAATATAGCAAAAAATATTTATCACGATATATATTGGAAAATTTGCGATAACGATATAACTGACGATATGATTGACACGAGACAAAATATTTTACAATTCCAAAACTTTATTAGTGCAAAAAAACATCAATTTATTTTTAATTAAACAAGCAGCTGTTTGTATGTGCATTAAAGCTATATAAAATTTTAACAGTGCAAATGCAAATTCCTTGCTGAAAATTTAACCAAATGGCATTTCCAGAATTTCACCTCATATCATACTGTGTATGTGACAAATAAAATTTGAATTTGAAATGGGCTGACATATCCTGAGCATAACCATGTATAATATCCACAAAACTTAAAAACAGTTGCTTTGCAACATAAAACTGCAGTGTGCCACATAAATAAGTCAAATAATAAAATTGCACCAACTCTTGAGTAAAAACAAAACGAGCAAACAAAGAACATGGATAAATTATGCTACTGCTCATGGAGGTTTTCTACATTTCAAGTTTTAAGATTCTTTGTCAGAAACACTAACATGTTCACAGATGTGGGCTTAAGGGAGGACCTTTGACAAGTTGCTGTAATGCAGGGGTATTTCCTAGCTAATCCGCTGATGTGGGGAAAGTTTACTGTGTGAACTTTCCACCACAATAGAGGAACACACTCACTGTCTGCTGGTGGACTATTCACATAACTGCTCAGTTCAGATAATAACCTTTCTGCAGTTACATCTGTCTTGCCACTAACTGAGTTAGTTTAAAAAGCTTCCGAGACTCTTCTTTGGCTTTTTAACAGCTCCCTGACTTGTTTGGTCTCCAGCAGATCTAGGAGGTGTTTCTGAAAAACCTGTGGCTGCGCTACCCTGGTGTAACACAAGATGCTCTAGTTCACTCATGACTTTAACTTTAATGGCTTCGCTCTCACTCTCACTGAAATATTCTGTATAAAAATGTGGATCAAGGAAAGAAGCCATGGTAACAAGCCTCTCTGTGACACTGTCTTTGTAGCTTTTGTTCATGTAGTCAAGTATTGCTGTTTTGATGTCTTTGGTCAGCTGAGTGTCTTTTACTTTTAACATGTCATTGTTAAACATCTAAAGGACAGGCTTAACACATAAAATGGTCACATATTCTTCAGCAGAAAAAGCATCTGTAAACTCTGGAATTGGACTCAATGCAGTGCTGGCCGAGTCAAGTCAATGTCTTGCCATGTCAACATGAAGTGCCTTGTGGTTTTATCAGCAACTAAAACCTATGTCATAGCCTTTTCTTGTTCCAGCAGCCGCTGAAACATTCTCTGCTTTGAACCCCAACGAGTGCAACATTCAGTTATGAGTTTGTGTTCTGGTGGGCCCAGTTCTTTTTGGGCAGCCTGCAGAGCTTGCTGTGGCCAAAAGCAGCAACAATCTTCTTTCCCACTCCAACTGCTCGTTCGATCCTTGGGTCCTTCACACTTCCTTGTAAAAGGAATATATATATATATATATATATAAGCACACACACACATACACAGTCGAACCCGGTTATGTCACCGCCCTAGGGATTTGCCAGAAAAAGCCAAGATAACCAAAAACCAATAAGGCGGCAATATATTAACATGTGCACTCGATGACGCAGACTGGGACATGTTCAGAAACAGCTCCAATGATGACGTCAGCGTGTTTACGGAAGCGGTTGTGGGATTTATCGGGAAACTAGCGGATGATACCGTGGAAAAAAAGACTATTAAAACGTTTCCCAACCAGAAGCCGTGGGTGGATAAAACCATCCGCGACGCTCTGGGCTCTCGCACCGCTGCCTACAACATGGGACTCGCGTCGGGGGACATGGAACTGTACAAGGTTGCGTCATACAACGTCCGGATGGCGGTGAAAGAGGCGAAGCAGCGCTACGGGAGGAAACTAGAGTCACAGCTCCAACAGAGTGACTCTAGGAGCCTGTGGCAGGGATTAAGGACAATAACGGATTATAAAACACCAACAACCGGTATGACAAACGCGGACGTGACTCTGGCAGACGAGCTGAACACTTTTTATGCTCGCTTCAAGGCTGCAGCTAAAGACGATAGCGATGCTAATGCTAGCGGCGCTAACGGCTGCATACAGGAAGACACTGCCAGCACCGGAAACGCGTTCATCATCACCGAGCATGACATGAGGGGAGCCTTCAAGAGGGTGAACACCAGGAAAGCAGCAGGACCAGACGGCATCTCGGGTTGTATCCTCAGAGCCTGCGCAGACCAGCTAGAACATGTGTTCACTGAGATATTCAACATCTCTTTATCTCAGTCGGTGATCCCCACATGCTTCAAAGAGTCCATCATTGTTCCTGTCCCAAAGAAACCTCATCCTGCTTCCCTCAGTGACTATCGCCCTGTAGCCCTCACCTCAGTAGTGATGAAGTGCTTTGAACGCCTGGTCAGAGACTTTATCATTTCATCACTACCCGACACACTGGACCCACTACAGTTTGCATACCGCCAGAACCGTTCCACAGACGATGCAATCTCACATCTCCTCCACACATCACTTAATTCCCCCTTCTGGTGTCCAAGTGAGTATGTTAAAATGCTCTTCATCGACTACAGCTCTGCATTTAATACCATAATTCCCTCCACACTCACCACCAAGCTGGAGCACCTGGGACTCAGCTCATCTATGTGTCAGTGGGTCTCCAACTTCCTTACTGGCAGACCACAGGCAGTAAGGATGGGCGGACATGTCTCAGCCTCCATCACTCTCAGCACTGCAGCCCCCCAGGGTTGTGTTCTGAGCCCCCTGCTGTACTCTTTGTACACATATGACTGTGTGGCTACTACCAGCTCCACCACCATCATTAAGTTTGCTGACGACACCGTTGTGGTGGGCCTGATCTCTGATAACAACGAGAGGGCCTACCTGAAGGAGATTAGGAATCTGGAGAATTGGTGCCGAACGAACAACCTCCTTCTAAACGTCAGTAAGACAAAGGAGTTGGTAGAGGACTTTAGCACCAAGCGGGAGAGGAACTACCAGACCCCCGTCATCAACAAGAGCCCAGTGGAGAAAGTGGACAGCATCAAATACCTCGGTGTTCACATCACGCAGGATCTGTCATGGCCCTGTCACATCAACACCGTGGTGAAAAAGGCCAGACAGCGTCTCTACCACCTCAGACGCTTGAGGGACTTCCGACTGCCCTTTAAGGTGCTCAGGAATTTCTACTCCTGTACCATAGAGAGCATCCTGACGGGAAACATTACGACCTGGTTTGGAAACAGCACCATGCAGGACAGACGAGCTCTACAGAGGGTGGTGCGATCAGCTGAGCGCATCATCCGCACCGAGCTCCCTGACCTGCACTTGATCTAGACACACTGGACATTCTGGACATTTGTTTACACTATTGGCCACTGCACAACTACACTTCGTGGTCATCAAATCAAAACAAATCAAATCACATCAAATCACTTCAGCACAAATCACTTGAAGCATATTTTGCACTGCACAAGTCACTTTTAATATGTGGATTGCACAACCATGGACATAACCATTCTTTTATTACCATTTATTCGGCTGCTCTTATTGTTTTACATTTTTTCATATATTTTCCATATATTTTCTATATTGTGTATTTTGTGTACAGATATTTTATTTTTAACTTTTATTTGTATATTTTTATTTTTCTCTAGTTAAACTTACCCTTTATTTAAATTTTCATATTTATTTCCTAATCATATTCTTAGGTCACGAGCAGTTGTCCAAGCATTTCACTGCATATCGTACTGTGTATGACTGTGTATGTGACAAATAAAATTTGTATTTGAATTAATTGACATTTCTAAAATACTTTGTTGCTTTTTGCCTTTAACAGTCTGCTTGAAAACAAATGCTTAAATATTTTTATGCTGTCTAAAACAGTTTTATCTGGATCCCGGTTTACCGCTGCGTTGTTCAGCAAATTACTATACCATGCGAATGCAATTTGAATATTCGCTGTTTAGCACTTGTGATATATTTTTAAAAGCCGGCGAATAGTCATGGGGGTCGAGATTACCACATCCAGCCTGTCTGTTCATTTTTAAAGACAATTAAAGATTAACAACACAAAACAGTATTATTACCATAATTTAAACTAATGCAAGAAATGCTTAATTTTACGTTATAATTAACTTACCTATTGCAATGTGCAGGCGATGTCCGAAGCATGAAAGTCTGGTCCAGTTGTTGAGTGCGACGTCTTTCACAACGTTTGCCCCATAGTCTGTCATCACACACACTTAAGATTCCACAAGCTGAGGGACTCTTTTAAGCCTTTGGCTATATTTTCCCCAGTATGGTCTGGGACTTGTTTCGTAGCTTCCAGTCTTTGTCCACGTAGTGTAATGTGAGGCTCATGTAGGGGTCTGATGTTCGGCTTGACCACATGTCCGTGGTGGACGGAAAAGCTAATGCAAAAATAATGCATTTGACACCTCAAGACGGACCTCTTCATATAAAGCAGGCAAGACGACTTTAGAGAAGATCGAACTTTTTAAGCATCTTTGTGAAACCTTCTCTTTCCACACTCTGAATAGGCATCATATCCCTGGCTAAAAAATGCGTCACTGCATTAGTTAGATCCCCCCAGCATTGCTACTTTTGTCATAAGGCGTGCAGCTATTTAAAGCTACGCCGATTGTTTGTTGAGTCAGCTTCTTTGGTCTCACCACCACACTAGTTAAAGCGGACGCCTTCACTCCTCCAACAAGTGCTTTTGCTTTAAATGATGAAATAGGTTTGTGGTGTTTCCTTCCTTCGCCACGACGACCCGCTTGCATGTTATACAAAAAATTGTGCTGGGTATCTGACGGTCGAAAACCAAACCAGTTCCACACCACTGAAGTTGCACCATTTTTACAAACCAATTCTGGTTCATCTGGTAAATGCTTTTTCCGCCATGTGCGTATGAGCGTATGAAAACAAAGGCACTGCACATGTGTGTTTTACCCATATTCTAATTGAATATATCTATTTCAAAATATAAAGTGAACACAATTTGACCTGCGCTTTAACTTTGAAAACAATCGTTTTCTTTAAAAAGGAACCTCTGACAATTGCTTTTGCCTCCTTTTGAGGATTTTGCGAAAGTGTCATATTGCGTTGTTATTAAACATTAATTTACTGCACTGCTGCAGCCTTTCAACTTTTTTTTCATGATGCCCGTTGTTGCAATACAATTAATAAAGAGACTGAGTATGGGAGACAGTGAGAGCCATGGGAGACATTGGCTCAGTTGTAATCATGTGACACTATGGTACTTGTATATCTTGCTCGTTTAAATTCAAATTTATTAAACAATTTTGCTCAGCTAGCTAAACGCTCACATACCAAGTTACTCATGCCAAATTCAAGGTTCCACTGTATATTGTTAACACAGTTATCATTTTCAACCTTACTGCAGACAAATATCAGGGATTGATGCATACTATCTGACCAACCAAATGAGGATGGGTATATTTCAAGTCTGGTTCCTTTCAAGGTTTACCACCCCAGGCTTGGTTATCAGAGACAAAAAGTGATCATTTATGTTTTTTCCTTACATTATTTTTCTAATTTATTTATATATATATATATATTAGATGAATATATATATTTATAGATATATATTTATATATTTTATTTATATTTTTTTATATATGATTTTTATTTCTGTTAAGCTACTTAAACGACCATTGTTGAAAGCACTATACAAATAAAATTTAATTGAATTACTTAACTCAATTACTAGAGCAGTCCAGTACCTTTCAACACTACACTACACTACACTACAGGGATATATAGGGATAAACAGGGATCAATTAATCGATGACATTCCAGAACCCATCTCCCAGCCTGAATGGCGCTTCCCCAATAATCTTATCTCATAAGTGACGCAAAGCAGCATCTGTAACACGAAAGAGCGGGAAACCTAACCAAGCTTGGGAAAGGAAGTCCACTGTGCCTGGAGCCATAAAAAGTCCAGTTGACCTCGACTACAACAGTGTAAATTGGCATTCCAATAAACAAAGGAGGCAGTTTTACATTTTTGAGTGGGTGGAAACCGTCCCTAACTCTCTTGTTGACCTCCAGAGCTTATTTCAATGTCCAAAGAGGCATAAGGCATGGACACTATTTTAAACATCCTTTAAAGTGTGCCAGTAGGGCAAAAACTGACGAAAACTCAGTATGTTTTGTTCCTGTGTGTATGTTTAATTATTCTGCATAATTTAAAAAGTGTAATCAGCATTAACAAACTCTTTTTAATAGATGAAGGTATAAATAAGTGTGTAAGATATGGGATGTTTGATCAATATGAAAGCTTTTTTTATTCAAAGAACGTTGGTGAACACGGAAAATTGATAGCATGAATAGAGCTCATGCAAAATCACTTAATAAAAGGTATTACAACTTTAACCGGATGAGCCCGAAACACCAAGCTAATGTATGCACAAAAGGGGAAACCATGTGAGGCATGGCTAAGCCCTGCAACCAAATCCGATTGGACCAATCACCCATAGGACGGACTAACTCTGAATGGTCGAAAGCCTAAGGAAACCAACAAGCTTGAACAAACACTTCAACAACCTCTTCCAAGCAGTTCGGGCTTCCCCCCTTGCGGGCGCTATGCCGACTCTGCTGTTGTCATCTGCTCAGAACTCTTAACAAGACTTCAATCAGAAGTGAAGTTCTGCAACGAAGAAAGCCTCAGAAAAAGTTCAAGAGTGCCGCCATCCGTAACAAGGAAACCAACGCCTCACTGAAGAGCTTTTCCCGAAAGATGTCATCTCAACCTCCGCGCACTAACCAATCAGCAACGCCGTGATTCCCTTCACTGGAGGCAAACCAACGGATTAGAACAAAATGTAACAAGTAAACAAAGCTGCATACCTTGCTGAAATTGTTGCTCGTTTCATAACTAAAACGTAAGATTAAACCAAGACTTTGCTCTTGTGACTTTTTTTGATCTAGTAAACAGTACTAGAAGAACTTCATTAACTTTCACTCTCCAAACTGTTTGTATGCGCGTGCGTGTGTTTTAGTAGCATAGTTTCATGTATTGTGATTATAAAGAAACAAGAATTTATTTGACTAAAGAACTGTTATCTTGGTCATGTATTCAGGTCTAAACATTTGCCCAGATCTTACGTTACCTTGTTTGTAATTGATAAATACCAGATTTTGTATTATCCTCATTGGTTGTGGGATAAACAGGGGTGGCAAGATACACTTTATTGTGCTGTACAGTGGACGGATAGTATATAAAGTGTATGCTATAAATTGTAAATCAGTTCATTAAATTAACTTGAATCGTTACCAAAGATTCTAATCACCTCTGACCCAGACCTAAAACGCTACATAAAAACAGTCATTCTTTGTCTACATTATGTAAACCCTACATATTAATGGTGGAAAATGCATTGGGCATTTGCCCACATTAAAATATCGACAGCAAGTACACAGTTTCAAATAGGTCATGTCTTTATTGGTTAGGGTAACTGAGGAAATGTGCCATATTTTCTCATTTTATGCACTGCACAATTCTGGAATTCAAACTGCAACTGATTAGGAAATATGTTTCAGTCTTGCCCTTGTTTTCAACCTTTTATACAAATATTTTCCACTTTATGATTCCAAGGAATTTACAGCCTACAATCATCTAACTGCTCCATACCTACAGTACATAACACCTACAGTGCCATCTTTAGATCACGCAAGGATTCTCTATGCTTTTACATGCAAGTCCTTACTGCCCTCAGTTTTAGTCTCTTGTCTTGTTTGCTCGTGATCCCAGAGTTTCGGAGGAATGTGGGATTTCAATAGAGGTCACAGAGTCAGCGGTATTAGTAGGCTTATTGCCATGTTTGAGGAAGAACATTTCTAAGGGTGATTTGTTTAATCATAGCTAGCTGCATGCTATGAATAGTATAAGAAAAGTGATATACAGTACATTGCTGCATAGTTGAACTGTAGTGGGCCGGGTAGCAAGTGTTACTAAAAGACAGGCTTTTAAAAGCCTGCAGTACTTTTTTCTCCCAAAAAGGCACTTTCTGCATCAGGACACAAAATGTTCAGTTTAGTGACGTCTTTTGTTATAGTTATGTTTTGTCTAAGTATTATTACCCAAATTTAACCAATAAGCCAATTCTTTTTAAAAATACATTTTACCAGGCACAAACCAGAAATTACCATTTAACAGAAACACGTGATATTGATGTGATGGTTTCTTTCCATCTGTAGCTGACACATAACCACACAGCTGCTGCCACAGTGTAAACTGTGAATTAAAACTGATATTGTTGAAGAAAAAGAATCACAATGAATTAAATTTTAATATTGGCTTGAAAATACAACTTTTTTAAATACAAATATTTGAAAATTTTACTATAGAAAAATAAATGGATATTATAATATTCCTAGGTTTATTGCAGAATAACACCTTTAAAAATTATTTAACCTTCACCATGCATATAAATCTGATATAGGACAGTAAAAAAAAAATTTAAAAAAAATTTAAATACAACAAAGAAAACAAATAGAATAATATTTTAGTACTGCTGACCACCAGTAGGTTAACAAAGAACTACATAATATAAAAAGATGGGTACTAGCTTCTCACCAAAAACTATTTTTGCGAAACCCAATAAATTTGTGACATTAGAATCACCGGTAGGACTTCCTTAATTTAAAGTAATATTGAACCATAATGAAACTATTGTATGGTACTTTGAAATTGCTAAAGTACTAAATGGTACCATCCAAAACCTGAATACCTATTTTTAAAAAAAGACTTTTAAATAGCAACTTTTATTGGAATTATGCACCAAGCTTCACATGAGGTCTACAGGTCTACGCTTGCATTGTAATAAATTTCTTTGCAAATATTTATTTTATATTTTTTAAATAAATGCTTTTAAAGGATATTACTTGATTAAATTAAATGTCAAACATAAAATGAACCCTAAAACAAAAAAGGGACTTTGAAATAATTGTGTCTAGATTTTCAGTTACAAGTTTACATATACTCATCATAAAAATGACGTTATGTATTTAGTTGTAATAAAAGTTGTAATGATTTATTTTTAATTTGTGTGTTTTAGGCGGCAAAATTAAAATACAAGTACAATTTTCCAATATTTATGTATATATTATTTAAATTATACTACACAACAGTAAAGGATTACATACTCTTAGATGACTTAGTGGCTTTTAAAGCTTGGAAATGTTTAGAAATAGATGAAATGGCTTTAGCAGCTTTTGACAGGCTAACCTCGTGGTTCTCAAAGTGTGGGGGAGGGAATTAGTGGAAAATAATAGGAAAGTACCTATTCAAATTTATGCTTTACTGTATTGACAAACTAAAACAAATGAAACTAACTAAACTAAACAATCACACGCAAAGAAATGGATCATTAATACAAGTAAATTAAAATAACATCAGAGAAAAAGTGGAAACATTGTGCAACAATAACGGTTTAACGTTGGGATGTTAATTGCAGAGGAACAATATATAACAAAACATTCTGTATTATCTATGTAATTTCATTTATTCCAATGTATATGCTGATGTTTCTGTATTTTTGTTAAAAATTTAATATTTTATCAGGCAGTACTAGTCTGGCATTTCTAGTTTCCAGTGTGGCAACAAAGTTGCTGAACAAAAGGGAAGATCAATATCGGGTTACGCTTTTTGTTGATGTGCGGCATTTTGCGATGATCCCTAAATCATTTGTTGCGCTGTAAAGAATAAGGTGTTTATGCTTTTAAACATGTAAAATTTAAGGCGGATGTAGCTTAAAGACAATGTAGAGAGGAAATACAGTATATCTGGGTATCTTATTTGCAGGTTTGTTTACGCAGCTATTGAATTCAGATATGCACAGAAAATGTTTGAGAACCACTGGGCTAACCTGACAGAATGTGTTAATTGGGGGTTAAACCTTTGGGTGTATTTTTAACCATGACTTCAAGTGCCTCCTTGTTTGACATCATGGGAAAATCTAAAGAAATCTATCAAGACCTCAATCAAGTCAAATCGCTGAGGAAGGAGACACATACTTTGGTATAAAAAAAAAAGTACTAATCAGTCCCAATAAAAAACAGAAACAGCTCAACAATAATTAACCTCAATTATCGTGTTTGCATGATTGTGGCTAACCATAAAATTAAATTAATTGCACAGCCCTAAGTGAACAACTAGCCTTGTTTGTGCCACAATGTACTTTGGAGTTGTACTGACAGCAACACAAACAGACAAGGACAGTTTTTTTTAATGGCATTTAGGTCCATGTTAATAACGTGCCTAAAAAAACATTTAATTTGTCTGTGCATTTAAAATGAACTTGAACTGAATTGTCAACATAACTTACAGTTGAACTTTCAACTGAATTGTCAACATAACTTACAGTTGAACTTTCAACTGAATTGTCAAAATAATCCATACATAAATGCAGTCATCACAAAAGTATATTCAAATCCAATCAATGTGTACATTATTTAGTCTAATGTGTAAATTTACACATTCAAGAGCAAGACATTTTCTAAGACATGATAAATTTCTGCATAATTTTCTTTGTGTCCAGCTTGACAGATGAGGCTCACTGTGCGCAGAGAATGAGGTAACACCTGGTTAAGGCACATATTCCTGTATGACTCTACATTACAATTCATGGTACAGCATTTTTTTAAGGAGATATCTGCCTTAAATGTTTAGATGTGACCTCTATCAATAAAATTGTAAATATGCTGAGGTTGCACCAGTTTTCCATTTGTGTATCCTATCTGTGATGGTGGTACGGCAGACAGGGCAGGTCTTTTCCTGATTAAGCCACAGCACAATGCACTCCTCACAGAAGATGTGCTGTCAAAAAACAATATGGTACTTAATTAACCTTCTTAATAAATATATATATAAATACATATTTTACAGTAGCAATGCTAGCAGTGGTCTTCATTGTTCGGTTTTACTCAAATAATACATAGTTATGTACAAACGTAGAAGTACAGAAATTGCCTGTTTATTTTTTGTACATATTAAGGGGTTAGGATTCATAAGTCCACTATGGGCAAATAAACTGAAGCAGGGTGCTCTCGTAAGAGAAGAATGGGAGGAAGTGGTGTGACAAGGACTACTATCAGCCCGATGACTGTTTCGTAATAACATCATTTTACAATGTGTATTGTTTTTTCTTGCACCAAAACAATGTTCCAGCAATTACAACTACTGTACATAATTATTAAATTGCTCCCTAAATTGGTTATTGTACATAATAAAGGATGTTTAGCCTTTGATCTGCTTTTTTCTCCACACAAATTAATCTCAAAACCCACTCATTAGAACCCACTCACTTTTGTATTTGAAGTTATTTTGTACCGTTTAAATGCTGTGCCTAGCTTTAAAAAAAAAATTAATGTTATAAAGGCTGCTTTTTAAAGGTTTATAATTGTAATAAAATTGGGTGAAAATGTAATAAATTGTGATAATTTAATGAGCTAGGAATATTTTCAGTCCTAAATTAACTTTGAGCGCGGTTCCTAGAAGTGCTTAGTAAATAAAGGCCCTAATCTTGCTCCATCAGATGTTGCTTGCTCTTTCACCTGTTTCGTCCCTTGAAAGCAGCCTGTACCATCAGAGATAAGAAAATTTGGAATTCAGTACATTTAAGGTAGTTAACAGTTTAATTCCATCAGTTTCATTTCTGCTGAAGCAGTCTCTGATCACATCACTACCTGTCTTACCCTGACATGCTCTTATGTGGTAAATAGCTTTGGACTCATGACCAAAATATCTCTATCGCTCCCCACTGCAAGTTTTGTGCCCTAGTGAACTTAAGTCTTTTTTTTTTTTTTTTTAATCCACCTCAGCAGCAAGCATATTTTTCTTTTTCTGGTGGTGGTTTATTTGTTTACAGGCAGTGTTATGATCAAGGATTGCTTCAGTAGAGGTGAAATAAAGTCTGTTGACTACCTTAAATGTACTGAATGCCCAGGTTTCTTCTCTCTGATGGTATGGGCACACTACAGGACAGACATGCCAAAACAGTAAGTTCCTGACTTATGAACAAGGTCCATTCTGGGAGCATGTCGCTGTCATCCTAGGCTTGCTCATCAGGGACAATCATATAATTTTGATTCATACAAATTCACATTTCATACAAACTTAATTCTTTTGATTGTGTAAAGCTGCTTTGTGATGAAGTAAATCGCTAAAAGCGCTATACAAATAAAATTGAACTGAATTGAATGTTCGAACAAGTAGGTGGACAAGCGGTATGTTACTTTTACCGTTGCGGCGCACGGCGACAGCATTTGGGTTTGTGCATTTGCTGGCTTTTAACGTTGAGTGGCGCTATATAACTATAGACCGACGTCTTACACCTTAGTTCATTCTCTCCAGGATTAATGGGCCGCAGCTCGTCTAGAGCCGCACGTAGTTGCAGATAAATCAAGTAAAACATTATAATTAAACGAATTTATAATCACAGTAGTAACATTACGGTACAAATTTATAATTTAAATTAAATACTTTAAGATCAAATTTAAGATACGTAAATGTTAACACATTAAGCCTTTAAATTTTATTATGTGTAATTAAAAAAGCTACGCGTGTAGGGTCTTGTGTCATCTTACATTTTGTGTTCTAAATTTGTAGTAGATTTATTAACTGAAACAAATGAAACTAAATTACCATAAAATTAAAACATAGATTTATGTTCAAAAACTATATAGTAAAACTATATAAGCTACATAGCCTTTATAAGACTTTACTTTCTTTATTTAACAAAATCAAAGTTTTTTCGTCATTGTGAGTGCACCTAAATAAAAGTAAACAGGGTTCTGTATTGTTTTCGGTGAACTTGAGCACATCAGAAAATGAACCGAAACTCTATAGAGTTTCACATTTTATACATGTGAAAAATCTATAGAAAGCGAAATGTCTGCTTTTATATAAACTAATGAAAAACAATTTTTTTGATTATGTAATTCTTATGAAAAGTTAATTATAGGCGCGTCCACTGCTGCGGAGACGACGAGATGACATGATCATCACAGCCAAAACCAAAGAAATCATTAATTTTGCAATTAATTATTAAAATGGGTAGAGTCAGTCTGCTTGCTGTTTTTTCCGACGCATTTATAATCATTAGTCTACTTTTGCCGGCGTGCTCTGGAAAACTTTATGCGTGCGGTTGAATGCTAATTAGACCACGTAGGAAATTAAAGAGCAGGATCACGATGCTTAACGTCCCGAGCCCAAACCTCATTTGAAGTAGATAACAATAGCCCACATTTATAAAAGCATAATCCTGCATTTATACAATAGCCCACATTTATAAAAGCATAATCCTGCATTTATTTTTGGCTGTGCCAGCTGCCACTGTTTTTATACTCTTTATCGGAATAAATCATTCAGTATCAAGACTGTAAATTTCCATGTAAAAAAGGTACATCTGTGTAAATAAATTGCTTAAATGTATGCATCATGAGCTATTGATCAGTGATTTATGTAAACGACTCAGTTTAGATTTAAGTAAATGCTCATTACTGCGCTGTTTGGGGGAGGGACGTGCTGATGACGTTTGATCTGCTTTCTTTGTGTTTTGGTGTGTGCGTGTGTGTGTGTGCGTGCGTGGAGAGGTGTTAATAGTGGATTATTCAGTAAAACAGAAGCTCGACTGAAAAAAAGTTAGGCACATCAGTCACTTTACCCCCAATAAAAGGAGGTGTAATAAATAAATCCAGGTCTTAAAGTGGACGGAGAGCATTTAAGGTTCTTTGAATGTATAGGTGAGAACAGCTGATTTACACCTGAGAAAAGCAAATAATTTGCATTTGAATGTGTCTGGCATTCTAAAGCACACACAGTAACACTAAAAGGTAGCTTCCTGTTTTCGCATCGTTGCCGCGAAAGGTTTGCGTTTTTATCAGCGTTTAAATTATATAACTTTTCCGTTTATACAATAATACGTTAATTAATAACATTAATAGCAATAGTTTTTACATCTTTATACTATTTGGCTTCGCCTTTTTTCTCAGTTTTTTGGAGAACACGCGAGTTCCTTCTTCTAAAAACAACAAACGGAATTCTTAGTAAATTTGCAGATCCCCTCTCAAACCTAGTCGTTTCTGTAGACAAGGCGTTAATTGCTGGAGATTTTAATATTCATCATTTTGAGAATCCGGAAGACCCTGTGTGTAGAACATTTATGTCCATACTGGACACAGTAGGAGTAAATCAGTGTGTAGTAGGACCCACTCATAAGGCAGGTCACACTTTAGATTTAATAATATTCTTTGAATTAAGTATAAGATATTTATTTACAACTCCATTGTCTGAAGTTATATCAGACCACTATCTTGTCTTAATTCAAGTGTGTCATAGTAATAACGTACGCACAGCGCCGCGCTACCGTATTGAACGTACATTCACATCAACTACCACACAGTTTTATTAGTAATCTCCCGGAACTACCAACTTCGATTAAATCACCGTCCGACCCCACTGAACTCCATCAGGAATAACTCGACTGAATATTAAGAGTCGACATTTCGTTACACCTTAGATAATGTAGCTCCAGTTAAAAAAAAATTATTAGAGATAAAAAACTCGCTCCCTGATATAACGATCATACACGCACTTTAAAACAGACCACTCGGAAATTAGAACGTAAATGGCGTCAAACTAAACTGTTAGTATTTCAAAAAGCATGGAAGGAGAGCATACTGAACTATAGAAAAGCTCTTAGTGTAGCTAGATCAACGTATCTCTCTACTCTTATAGAAAAAAAGAAAAATAATCCCCTTTATCTCCAAGATTCTGATAAAGATAGTAGCACAGCAACTATGTTCATATCAACATAGAAATAACATACATGAACTGTATCAGTCAGGATTTAGGCCTCATCATAGCACAGAGACAGCACTCATTTGAGTAGTAAATGACCTCCTATTGGCCTCAGATCAAGGTTGTGTAACCATGCTTGTATAACTCGACCTCAGTGCAGCTTTTGACACCACTGACCATAGTATTCTTCTTCACAGATTAGAAAATGTAGTAGGAATTAAGGGTACAGGCCATTCCTGGCTCAGATCCTATTTAACCGATTTAATGTAGACTTAAATGGTGATTATTCTGCATGTTCTCTAGTGGAGTTTGGTGTTCCACAGGGTTCAGTTTTAGGCCCACTGCTTTTTTCCCTTTACATGCTTCCTCTGGGCAACATAATCCGTAAGCATGGTATTAGTTTTCACTGTTATGCTGACCCATACAGTTATACATCTCAGATAAACCTGATGAGATAAACCAGATTAATAAAGCTGAGCAATGTGTGCAGGACATTTAGATGCTAATTAACTTCCTTCTGCTTAACCCAGATAAGACAAAAGTTCTAGTCATAGGACCGCATACAGCTAGAAGTAAGATTGTAGATCACTCTGTAACTTTAGATGGCCCTTCTGTTCCATCAAGTGCAACAGTAAAGGAACTCGGATTATAGATTCCAGTCTTTCATTTGAAGCTCATGTAGATAATATTACCAGGATAGCATTCTTTCACCTTAGAAATATTGCCAAGATAAGAAATTTATTGTTGCTAAACGATGCAGAAAAACTAGTTCATGCTTTTATCACCTCTAGGTTGGACTATTGTAATGCCTTACTGTCTGGTTGTTCAGCTAGGTGCATAAATAAGCTTCAGCTAGTCCAGAATGCAGCAGCGAGAGTCCTCACTAGAACCAGAAGATATGAGCACATCACCCCTATCTTATCTTCACTCCATTGGCTCCCTGTGAAATTTTGCATTGATTTTAAAATACTACTCTTGACATATAAAGCATTAAATGGTCTCGCGCCGCAGTACCTGAGCGAACTGCTAGTGTCTTACGATCCGCCACGCCTACTTCGATCAAAGGATGCAGGCTGCTTGTCAGTACCGCGTATTATGAAAAATACAGCTGGGGGCAGAGCTTTTTCTTACAAAGCCCCAAAATTATGGAATAGTCTTCCAAATAGTGTTCGGGACTCAGACACAGTCTCAGTGTAAGTCCAGGCTAAAAACCTATTTATTTAGCCAAGCATTTTCATAAATAGATTTGTCTTTCCCTTTCCTCTCTCCTCCTGTCTCCCCCTTTCACTCTTTCTCTCTCTCTGTCAAGCTACACATGTCGTTTCTGAGCTGCCAGTGATCCAGACTCCCTCTGCCCTCCGGACCTGTCTGACCCATCCTGGTGCCCCGCTTCTGGCTGAAGATCTCGTTACATGGATGCCCTGTGTGTCTCTCTGGGATGCGTCTGGTGTCTGGGAATGATTCTCTCTACCTAGAAAATGGTTCTGGCCTTGACTGGTGTTGGCAACTGTTTCTCTGGGGACTTGACAGTTCGATAGTTCATATCTGGAACTTCTTACAAGTCTACCTGGGTCTTCAATAACTACCTGGACTCCATATTAACATCAATTAACATCAGCTATTATAGCTGAACTGCCTCCCACCCTACACACTGTATAAATGCAGATCATTTACTGCTTTCTGTTTCACCCAAATGAGGATGGGTTCCCTGTTGATTCCTCTCAAGGTTTCTTCCTATTACCATCTCAGGGAGTTTTTCCTTGCCACTGTTGCCCTCGGCTTGCTCACCAGGGACAAACTGACCATTTTGATTCATACAAATTCACATTTCATACAAACTTAAATAATTCTTTTGACTGTGTAAAGCTGCTTTGCGGCAATGAAAATTGCTAAAAGCGCTATACAAATAAAATTGAATTGAATTGAATGCAGATCAATTCCTGCTCTGTTTCACCCAGATGAGGATGGGTTCCCTGTTGAGTCTGGTTCCTCTCAAGGTTTCTTCCTACTACCATCTCAGGAAGTTTTTCCTTGCCACTGTCGCCCTCGGCTATCTGACCATTTTGATTCATACACATTCGAATTCCATACAAACTTAAATAATTCTTTTGATTGTGTAAAGCTGCTTTGGGACAATGGCAATTGTTAAAAGAACAACATCCCAGGATGAATAGGAATAAGAGGCCCTGATTATACTAAACAAATATTATTTAATACAACAAAAGTCCTCCACGCTCTGGAAAACTTTATGCGTGCGATTGAACGCTGATTAGACTACGTAGGAAATTTAAAAGGAGGAGATAAACAACCTTAGCCCGCATTTAGAAAAGCATTTTTATTTAGACTATAAAAAAATAATCCTGCATCTATTTTAGGCGTCACAATGACGAAAAAGCTTTATGATTTTGTAAAATAATGAAAGTAAACAGGGTGTGCTATTCTGTATTGTTTTCGGAGAACTCGTCAGAAAATGAACCGAAACTCCGTGTATACTCGCCTACCAGACGTGAAAAAATATATACTTAGAAAGCGAAATGTCTGCTTTTAAACTTATGGAAAACAAATTTTAGATTATGTAACTCGTATGAAAAAGTCAATTATATGCGCATCCACTACTGCAGAGACGACAGTACAGGATTATTTTATACGATATGTCATGGTGTGCGCCCAAATCTACTATCGCTCTTTGCTCAGTCCGTGGGCTCCCTAGATAATTAACGTTAATAGGATCTCAGGCTAGCTATGCATTATAAATGCAAGGCGCGGAGAAGTACGTGATGTGGTGGAGCAGAAAAGAATGGTATGCAAGTGGGGCGATGTGACGCGCCCCAGAAACTTCAAACAGGGAACTGGAATTCCGCCCTTCGATATCCGTGCTCCCGCGGCGCCTTTACTCTGTGCAGGAGCGCTGCATCTGCGTGCCTCGTTCTGCTACGCCGTGTGCCCGCATGCCACTGCCCCTGGACCTGCACTTCATCCCTTCCCCTTTCTTTCCGTCCTCTCTCCTTTAAGCCTTACCTTCCCTATTTTGCATAATTAAATTATCCTTTTCCCCATAGAACCTCGCCTCCACTTTGCAGGCTGCTGTTTGGAGAAACCAGAGAATAAAGAATAAACCAGTTGTTGGGTCAAAATAACCCAACCAGGGGTTCATTTGTAAATGACTCACTACATCCCATTTGACCCAACAATGTGTTAAATAACCCAGAATTAACCCGAAATAACCCAAAATTTTGACCCAGCATAAACCACCCAACGATGTGTTTACAGAAACAGCATTTTTATTGCATCTTTTTTTTTGTTATTGTAATGTTTTATTCTGAAAGTCTATTTTACCAGTTATTTCTATATTTAAAGTTTGATGTATTTTTCAATGTATTTAAAAAAAACAAAACAATAAACAGATACAAACAGAGAATGGATATATAATCCATTCTTTGTACTAATAAAACTATCAGCTAGTAAACTTGATCGTCTGATTTATTTTGGCTGCTGCCGTTTTCCCATGGCGATGAGCGCGACGATAATAGGCATTCTGGTTGTCTACCTACTGTAAGTAGGATTTATTTGCAAGTCTGACAAAATGAGGCTTATATACAATATACAGGATAAAAAAAAAAAACTAATTGGCCATCACAGAATCCTGAACTTAAATCCTTTGAAAGTCTTAAAGTTCTTCAAATGTATTTCGACTCTCTTATCATCAGTACAAGATCTTAGCCAAAATATATGCCAATTTGCACAGAAATTAATGCTGTGACATTGCATAAGGTTATTGAATGTAGCAGTCCTTACTAAAATAGGTGTCTATTTCAGTCCTATTTTATCCATACTACATTGGCTGCCAGTAAAATTCCACATTGACTTTAGTGAACACTACTGTTTAGGTATAAAATACTGAATGGTCTCATGCCACATGAATTGATGGTAAGATCTGCCAAGGTTACTTCGATCAAGAGGTGCAAGCTATTTCTTCATGCATCTTATAATAAAATTTACATTTTCCTTAACTCCTTAAAGTGTTATAGAAAGAAAGAAATATATACAAAGGGTGTAATGAACACGCTGTCTTTCTGAGAAGTCTCTGATGGCTTAGCGTGCAAAGTACAACATTCATTTTCCGTTACAGTTTACGCTAGTAATAATTCCATGCTAAAGAATATTTTATAAATAATATTCGTCAACATTTTAAATATAAAGCTCTCCATTCATGCTAGCACAATAGCATATTAAATGCCAACACAGACTGTATACACCAGGTTTATGTGCAGATGCAGTGGGAGTTTGAGTTCATAAGGTGAGGCACATCTGGTAGCTTTAATAAAAATAATAATAATAAAAATAATAATAATAATTTGTCTCCTTAATAAAAGTCATTTCAAATTGCCTCTAAAATTACCGGATATAATGGTAATTAGATCCTAACACTAGGCCGAATCGCAAATCGCTCTCCAACCCTTGGGGCTCTACTTGATGTTTCGGACATTGGACTGTACATTCTAGCATACTAGCATTCTATTTAGTGAAATTAAAGTTATTTAAATCTAAGAAAGGTTTTATTTTACATCAATAGGAGGTTGAAATCCTCAGTCAGATATAAGTGTCCTCAGTCAGACATAATCCTTTGTCTCTGATATAATGTGAAGAGTAGGTTTTTTTTTTCCGTCAGATCCTGACCACTGCAGTCCAGGAACGTCCATAAAAGAGCTGCAGTTTTGAATTTGCTTTGACCCAATTGTCTAGACACCACTTACTGGCCTTTGTCAAAGCTTCTCAAATCTTTACGCTTTCTACTTCCAACACATCAGCTTCAGAAAAAAGCTCCAGTTAATGCAGACTATGGAAACATAATACTGATGCCCAACTATGGGGCTGTTGCTCAGTGGTCCAAAATTCTCTCTTTAGATGAAAGTAAATTGTGGATGAAACAAGAAAAACGCTAGAAATATTTCATTTCACTTGTAATAAATCTAGAATTTTACTTTTAAAATTAAATTGATTAGGCCCTAATGCTGGTAAAAAAGGATTAATGCCTAAAAAGTGGTGTTCCAATTAATTTAAGTTTATAAAATAAACTTTGCATAGCTAGAAGCATACGTGTTTTATGTACATACATAAAACACTACACCTAAAGTGACTCCAATGCATTATTTTTAACACCACAGTTCAGAGCCCATTTGAAAGACAAGTTATTTTTCTGTTCACACCTACATTATATGGCTGAAATAAACAGTCATTGTTTACTGGGTGATATTATTTCTTATGTTTGAAGAGACATGATGTGCCATGTCTCATTCAAACTGGAAAAAAATAAATAAATAAATGTGATAACTTTATTCCCGGTTGAAAAGCAAGACGCATCCTGTGCGTCCACAAAGGCTGTTTGCTAAAACTGTCAAACGACATCAAAAATAGCTGTGAGTTGAGTGTAGTAAATCAAGTAATCACATGCAGAATTGTTTAGATTTCATTCAAAAAATTTTAGTTTCTACTTGTTTGTACACAACTCAACGCATAAAAGCTAATTCTTTTTTTTCAATGAGCATACTATTAAAACTATAAATTGACCTTGTTACGATTTACATTAGACACAATAATAATAAACCTTTAAAGAACACAAAATTCACAGAAACTCACCTGACACAATAGAACTCTAGGTTTTTTAAACTTGGATTGACAGATAAGACAAAGATCTCCAGCACCACTGCACTGGGACTGAGTTGCAGGGGCTCCATTTACCTTTACACAAGGAGAAAGTTAAAAATAAATATGAGATTATTTAGGCTTTGAAGAATGCTTTCATAATATAAGTAAAATCACAAAGCAAACTGCATGGAAAAAGTGAGTATAAATTACAATATTCAAACAATGGAAGTAAGTGATACCTCATAACTGAAAAAGGTCTGTACTGTGGTATGCAGAGATCCATATCGACTATAAAGTTCCAAAAGCTGATTGAAAAAATAAATTTCCCTAATTATAAAAATATTAACAGTTAAAATAATAAATATGTTTATGAATATAAATAATATGTTTCTATATGTGTGAATGACCAAAAAGGCTAATGTCTTTTATTCTTACCTTCAGAATAATGTAAAGCAAGGCTAGGAGAACATCCAGGGTGATTCCCACAGAGCTGTCAACTGCTTGGGACCTTAGCAGGTAGTGGAACCAGGGAGGCACAGGAGCGATAACCTGATAAAACTGCCCAAGCTCTTCTATAAACATATACCACTTACCCTGCCAAAACAGAAATCGTACACTGAAAACACTAGACAATTTTAATGAAATTATTCTATAGCAAACCAAAGTCATACTCGTCTCTTGTACACCATGATACAGGCAGGAAGAAGAAGAATACAGCATTTTAATCCCATAAAGAGGAACTTCACAATAAAACTAGTCACTCCCACAATCCATAAAACTTCCCAGAAATCCAAAGGCTCAACATGGGGTTTGATGAGGATGAGGCTAAAAATGGAAAAGAATACAGTGAAACAGAAAATTTTATACATGGTCTAGTTTTAGGATATACTAGTCTTGCTTTTAGATAAAAAATATTTTATTATCTTGGTCAAATGAACACAACTATACTACAAACCAGAAATAAAGTGAATCCATCTCAAATGTGTAATAAAAGAGTAAGGAGGAGGCCAACAGGAAGGACAGAAGCCAGACACACTGCAGCTTCGAACGGCGATCCTTCAAAGAACAATTTCAAAAAAAAAAAAAAAAAGAGCTTTCACATATAAAGGTCACGTAAGTAAAATAATTTAGATACAAAATTTGCAGTTTCTTACCTGAAGAAAAACTTGTGCCTGTATATTTTTATTTACATATATAAAGGTTGTAAACAGACCAACTCCAACTGAAAGTCCTGCAACATGGTAAAAGAGTGATTTAGACAAAAGGGGGACCACCCATGAATAATTATATGGTGCTCATACTCATTTTAATATGCTTACCCAGAGCATGCTGTAAAATTAGTTTTGAGCAAAGAATAATGATGAAAGGGAGACTTTTCTGCACCCAAAAAATAAGGTAGCGCAATTCTGAGAATGAAGTACTAGGTTCTCCCACTTCAAGATCTGGGTGTAAGCAGTCACCCTCAGTCTCAGCATGCGTGTGAGAGCGGCTACGGCTGTGGCCTGTGGGTCTAAGCCTGCGTGAAGCAGAGCCTGTGCCGCTTTCTTCTCCTGTTAATGAGTTGCATACGGAACCTTGTCCATCAGTGTTCTCCAGAGTGTTGGATGTTCCTGAACTCATGAGCTCAGGTTGTAAAGTAAATGACAAACCAGTGCCATCCTGAGCGCTCAATTCGGTCGGCATTCCGGCTGATTCCCTAGGCGTCAGTTCTCTTCTGAACTCATGAGCTCCTGTATTATTTTTTTTTCTACTTGATTTCACTAAATATTCACTTTTTCAATAAAAAGATTTCACTAAAAGGGTATGTTATTAAGTTAGATGTGTCATGAATATCATAAATATAACTTATTATTACTATGGCAGTTACTGTTATAGGAAGTGTGTGTGTGTGTGTGTGTGTGTGTGTGTGTGAGAGAGAAAAATTATCAAAAGTGGTTTAAGCAGGCAGGTCCCACCAAACATTAAATAATATACAACTAAACTACTATGTTATTAGGGTTACTTAGCTAACATGCTAGAATAAGAACAGCTAAATAAGAACAGCACAAATGTCATTTCAACCCACACAAAACAGAAATCAACAGTTACCTGCCATACTGCAACCGAAGCTTCACAAATCATTAACTTAACTAAAGAAGCAAAATGCTTTTAACTGCTAAAAGAAGAGAACCAAAACTAAAGCAAACGAATTCTGCTAATAAATTAGCGACCTGTACACAAACGAAGACGACATGGAAGGATATCAGCAAGAGCCGACATTGGATCATTTTTGCCTATACGCGTCGGAAGCGAGGGCGGGACCTAGCGCCATATTAGTATACTCAAAAGAAGCCACTGGCCTGAGTCGTTCATAAGCCTCCTCTTTACAAATCGCGAATTGTTTAATCATATCAACAACGTAGTGAGTATGAAATTGATTAGAAGACTTAATTTGATTTTTATTTACATATAATTTGTTAGAGACATTGTACGTTTTATTGAACACTACAAAACAAGCCCACAGCCTATAAGTCAACGGAAGAACGCAATATTTTGAGTAAACTATTAAGACCGCATCGCTTCAGCCAGATGATGTCATATCGACTGTTTTACCTCCATGGGGCCCACAAACGCAGAAGCATACCGTAGATACATAGGACGAAACCAATTTCAACATGGCCGACAGCCTGACACCCTTTCAGAAAAAAAGTCCAATTAAACCAGTACTGTACATAAACTACACAACCTAGCTGTTCGAAATGTCATATAAACCCCGTCCAGGTGCAAATGTAGGTAGTATGTGTCACTTTATTAGCTTCTTTATATTTTTTGTGAATGGTGAATGATTAAAAGTCATAATATTTTCAAACTTGTATTTTGTACCTTACAACATTTTAGGTTGAAATTATACGTTTTGGCAATTATATTATAGGCTCAGTGGTAGGTGTTTTGCCTGCTATGCAGAAGGCCCAGGTTCGATCCCAGCCACTAGATGCAGTGCTAATCTCAAGCCAGGATTAAATGGTCCAAATGGTCCGCTGTGGCGAGCCCTTGCTAGGAGCAGCCAAAAAAACAATAACATAATGACAAGCTTTTTCCAAAAGCTTAGCGTGAGAATCTGAAGGGCATTGGTACACGCACACAAGGTCCAATTGCGCATGGCCAGCCATTTTGTCTAATCATACACCTTAGTTGCAATTTTACAGAATGAAGCAAATATTATTTATCCTTACCTCTTGGGAGTGACATGAGAGTCTGTAAAAATTAGTGATTGCATTGATCTCACACTTTTGATTTACATGCATGTGGAAAAAATGTCTCCACACTACAAACAAGCAATATTTCTGACTCTCACAGACCTGTAACTTCTTCTTTAAGAGGCTCCTCTGTCCTCCACTCGTTACCTGTGTTAATGGCATCTGTTTGAACTCGTTATCAGTATAAAAGACACCTGTCCACAACCTAAAACAGTCACACTCCAAACTTCACTATGGCTAAGACCAAACACCTGTCAAAGGACACCATAAACAAAATTGTAGACCAGACTGGGAAAAAGAATCTGCAATAGGTAAGCAGCTTGGTGTGAAGAAATCTACTGTGGGAGCAATTATTAGAAAATGGAAGACATACAAAACCACTGATAATCTCCCTCGATATGGGGCTCCACGCAAGATCTCACCCCAAGAGGTCAAAATGATCACAAAAACTGTGAGTAAAAATCCCAGAACCAGATGGGGGAACTTAGTGAATGACCTGCAGAGAGCTGAAAGTATTAAAGGCTACCATTAGTAACACACTGCGCCTCAAGGGACTTAAATCCCGCAGTGCCAGTGTCCCCCAGTACATGTCCAGGCCCATCTAAAGTTTGCTAGAGAGCATTTGGATGATCCAGAAGAGGATTGGGAGAATGTCATATGGTTAGATGAAACCAAAATAGAACTTTTTGGTAAAAAAAAAAAACTTGTCGTGTTTGGAGGGGAAAGAATGCTGAGTTGCATCCAAAGAACACCATACCTACTGTAAAGCATGGGCATGGAAACATCATGCTTTGAGGCTTTTTTTCTGCAAAGGGACCAGGACGACTGATCCGTGTAAAGGAAAGAATGAATGGGGCCATGTATCATGAGATTTTGAGTGAAATCTTCTTCCATCAGCAAGGGCATTGAAGATGAAATGTGGCTGGGTCTTTCAGCATGACAATGATCCCAAAAACACCGCAGTGATCCCAAAAACACCGCAGTGGCTTCATAAAAAGCATTTCAAGGACCTGGAGTGGCCTAGCCAGTCCTCAGATCTCAACCCCATAAAAAAAATCTTGGGGGAGTTGAAAGTCCGTGTTGCCCAACGACAGCCCCAAAACATCACTGCTCTAGAGGAGATCTGCATGGAGGAATGTGCCAATATACCAGCAACAGTGTGTCATTGCCAACAAAGGGTATATAACAAAGTATTGAGATGAAATTTTGTTATTGACCAAATACTTATTGTCCACCATAATTTACAAATAAATTCTTTAAAAAAAATTTTTTTCTTCTTATTTTGTCTCTGATAGTTGAGGTATACCTATGAAAATTACAGGCCTCTCTCATCTTTTAAAGTGGAGGACTTACACAATTGGTGGCAGACTAAATACCTTTTTACGCCACTGTAATGCCTAAATACTCAAAAATCTCAGTTAAGCGAGAGGCATCAGACATGATTTATAGGATTTATCGTTCTCGGATATTGTCTGTTTTAGACAAAAACATTTTTATACACAATCAGTGATTTATTTAAACAAGATTTTTAGCATTCATAGTTCTTATGACACATTGTGGACATGCTCTCTGCTAGGGCTCCACGATTAATCAGAAAAAAAATCACGATCTCGATTCTCCCCAGGGGAGGGTGGTGGTGGAAATATACACAAACGCACACCAGGTTTAGAGACACAAACATAAGGGTGCACAACAGTGAACTGACGGAGTGGTACGGGTTCGACTGGAATAAATAGTGAAACACACGGGGTAGACACAGGTTAACTTGATTTGATGCTAGAAGAAATTAATGGGGAACAATACACGTGTAGACACACTAGGGGGAGACAAAGCGGCGGTTTAGTAATCCGGTGAGCCAGATCTTATTCCCCAGGGCTGAGGTGGCTCAGGTGTGACAGATTTATTCAGTTTTCTCATTTCTGAATGACGCGATTCACTTGCATGTATTTTTCTGCATTTAGATCACGCTGCATTCATGAGTTCACTTGACAACAATCTACTGTATATATCAGTCAATCTTACTGGTTGCACAAAAAACACTATTAAATTACCAATCAAGCCAGAAATTAGTAAATGATTTAGTTATACAACTTAATCACTCCTCATCTCCCTCCCCTCACTTACAGTGTTCCCCCAAGTTAAAAAAAAGTATGCTAAGTATATTAAATCCTAGCATGCCAAAGCATACTTAAATGTACTTGCAGCCAGTCTAATGACTAGTATACTTGAAGTTTGCTATTTGAGAACAACTAATTTTGTGCATTTAAGTTGTCATTAAATTGTACATAGGCACAATTTTAGGTGTATTAAGTATTAACACAAAGTAACTTTTGTGTGCTAAAGTGGAACAACTTTAAGTTTACTTGGTATTTGGATGGCTGCGTGTGTACAAATGTACATACCTGACAGTAATTAAAATAAAAATGAAGTATATATTAAATGTATTATAAAAACATTACCGCATTTTTTTACTGTGTTACATATACACAAGAAATATACCATGCAAATATATTCTTATTGCAGCAGTAGCATGCTGTCATACTTTTGTCCAATTCCAAATACTAAAATAAGTACACTTTGTGGTTAATAAAGATATACTTTGTTATTATATCATACCATACACACAATGTTCTATAACACTGTATTGCAAATTTACAATACACTAAAGAGGTTTGGGATAATTTACAAATACTGAAGGCATTTTCTACACTATCATGTTTTTAAAACACTTTACATCAGTTATTATGAGGCAGATTTTATTCATGAGTTCAACAAATTTAATTTCCACAAGGTTACAAAAAGCACTACCATAGTTTGTGTTCAACAAAACATTAGGTTGTCTCACAAACAAGAATTTAAACTGTTGTCTAAACCAAGACAGATATTAGTATTACTATACAGTGGAACCTTTGATTGCCAGCATAATTCATTTACATTTACATTTAGGCATTTGGCAGACGCTCTTATCCAGAGCGACTTACAAAAAGTGCTTTAATGTTTACAACATTGGATACATACTTACACTGGGTTAACTAGGTTAATAACTAAGTACCATTAGTCCAACACATGAGTTTTTGGCAAAGATAGTCAAAGTCTCTGATGTACGGACATCTAGAGGAAGTTCATTCCACCACCTAGGTGCCAGAACAGAAAAGAGCCTGGATGAATGCCGCCCTTGATCCCTGAGAGATGGTGGGATGAGGCGAGCAGTGCTGGAGGATCGGAGGGAACATGGTGCAGTTCGTGGTGTAATTAGCGCAGAGAGGTAAGTGGGTGCTGGGCCATTTTTAGCTTTGTAGGCAAGCATCAGTGTTTTGAATTTGATGCGGGCAGCTACAGGAAGCCAGTGCAGGGAGCGGAGGAGTGGGGTGGTGTGGGGAAACTTGGGAAGGTTAAAAACGAGTCGTGCTGCTGCATTCTGGATCAGTTGCAGAGGACGAATCATGGACAAAGGCAGGCCTGCCAGGAGCGAGTTGCAGTAGTTCAGTCTTGAAATAACGAAGGACTGAACAAGCACCCGAGTAGCCTGTGAAGAAAGAAATGGGCGAATTCTTCTGATATTGTAAAGAAGAAATCGACAAGAGCGAGTAAGGTTAGCGATGTGTGGGGAAAATGACAGATGATTGTCCACGGTTACCCCAAGATTGCGGGCAGTGGTTGAGGGAGTGATTTGGTTGTTGTCCATGGATATCACAAGGTCTTGACCTGGAGATGAGTCACAAGGGATAAACAACAGTTCGGTTTTACTGAGATTGAGCTTCAGCTGATGAGCAGCCATCCAAAATGAGATGTCTGCCAGACATGCTGAGATCCGGGTGGAAACCTGAGTGTCAGAGGGAGGAAAGGAGAGAACAAGTTGGGTGTCGTCTGCATAACAGTGGTATGAGAATCCATGCGATAATATGACCTTACCAAAAGACCGGGTATAGAGGGAGAACAGAAGAGGACCAAGTACTGAGCCCTGCGGGACACCAGTAGAGAGTCTACGTGGGGCAGATATAGATCCCCTCCATGTTACCTCATATGACCTATCTTTTAGGTAAGAAGCAAACCATTGCCACGCTGTTCCACAAATTCCAAGGCTTGTAAGAATAGATAATAGAATCTTGTGGTTCACGGTGTCAAATGCAGCTGACAGGTCCAGGAGGATGAGGACAGATGAAAGTTTAGCAGATCTAGCAGCATGGAGCTTCTCAGTGACTGACAGAAGGGCAGTCTCTGTGGAATGTGCCACTTTGAATCCAGATTGGTTTGGGTCATTAAGGTTGTTCTGTGAGAGATAAAGAGACATTTGATTATAAACCGTTCTTTCAAGAATTTTGGAAATAAAAGAGAGCAGTGATACCAGGCGATAGTTGTTAACTTCTGATGGGTTCAGACAGGGTTTCTTGAGGATGGGAATAACCCTCGCCTTCTTAAAAGCGGCAGGAACATGACCAGATGATATGGATTGGTTGATGATGGCTGTGGTGAAGGGAAGGAGGTCTAGTGAGATGGCCTGGAGCATTGTGGAAGGGATTGGGTCTAATGAACAGGTGGTGGGGTTAGATGACGAGATGATCTGTTGAATCTCGTCAGATGACAAGTTGGAAAATTCTACTAAAGGAGGGAAGGAAAGGTCCTGAGGTTCTGCCGTAGGAGTTTGGTTGAGAGCGAAGGACTGGCGGATTGCTGCAATCTTCCCATCGTAGAATGTGGCAAAATCGTCAGCAGTCAGAGAGGAAGGGGCAGGAGGAGTCGGTGGGTTGAGTAGTGAGGAGAAGATGTTGTGGAGTTTGCCAGGATCATGTGCAGACGCTTCCAACTTTTGTCTGAAGAAGGTAGTTTTGGCAGAATTCAAAGAAGGTAGTTTTGGCAGAATTCATTCCGGAAGTAAATTCAAAACAAATTTTCCCATGAGAAATAATAGAAACTTAAATGATTCGTTCCACAGCCCAAAAAAATAAATACATAAAAATAATTTATACAAAATATAAAGTAATGATAAAACAAATTAACCTGCACTTTACCTTTGAAAAGAATCGCAACAGAGCAGTGTTTTTTTTTTAGGAAACGAGAAAAATCATTGGCTCAGTTGTGATCACGTGACACTCTTGTCACAAATCACGTAATTTTTACTCGTCTTGCAGAACACTCACAAACTGCATTACCCAATCAGTGTTGGGTGTAACGCATTACAAAGTACTTGGATTACTTTTTGATGTAACGAGTAATTTAACCCTCTGGGGTCCGCTCACGCATATATGCGTCATCCCTTTTTGGTGTCATCCCCTGATGGCACCAATAAGAACTTAAATTACACTTTCAGTTTTGATCGTACAGACAAGATCTATATATTAATCAAATCTGTAATGTGTCTACTTTTATTTGTATGCACACATGTTAAAAATAAAACTTTGTGCATTAATAAAATAAAGAAAACAAACAGGGTGCAGTGTCTGTCGCTTTGGTCTGCTTGAACTGCAGGGAGAAACAAGTCATTAAAATGAACATGAAACTCAGCAAATACTCCACAGAGAGACACAAAAAACATATCTATAGAAAGCTTGGATTGTCTAGTTTACATTTTCCGAAAACAAATACTCTGTTTTTATGTAATCCGTATGAAAGTAGGAAGTGGTACAGATTCTACTGTATCGGCTTATTACAGCTAATGTGATCCCACCTCCCTGTGTGCACGCTGTTCATATGGAAATTAACTTAGGTGAGCCAGGTAATCAAGTACACGCGCGTTTGAATGATGGCACGCTACACGCTCTGGACAGCGATGAAGAATGTACTTTCTCATCAGAGGAAGAGCAAGACTCAGACGAGGAACGTCTTTATTTTGAACAACATCTGGACTCAACGGAGGATGTAATCCCTGATGAGTAAGTCTTTTATTAATGTGATTACGATCTGTCTAAAGTTAGATTTATATATATATATATATATATATATATATATATATATATATATTGTGGCGTGGGCGGGGTTTCGCTTGGGAACCATCATTCTTTGCGGGATGGGGCTGTTATGTGTTCACCCTGTTGGGAAAAGGTGTTTGGGTTAGTGGCTTCGGCCAGGGTATGTGTGCATGTGGTTAGGTGTGTTAGTAATGGTGGGAAGTGTTTTGTGTGTGCTATTTCGTGCCACGGGTGATCAATAAAGTACTCCCAGCCATTTGCATTGGGCAGCAGATAAAGCTTACTCGTCTCTCCACCATCCTTTCCGGCGATAAAACGCTACTATATATATATATATATATATATATATATATATATATATATTTGTCTTATATATACATTGTTTAGACGGTGTTTCAAATGCGAATGATTGTATGCGCGTCCATTCTTATCAGTGTTGCGGTGTATTGTCAGCTTTACATGTTCTGGTAATTACAAAGAGCAGCAGTTTCAATTTTCAGTTTTGTTTAGGACTGTGGCTGCATCACCGGTGTCGTGCACAAGAAAGACACGCAAGTGTCAAAGAAAATAAGCAGCCTACTCAGTCATGGAGAACAGAGACTGATGCTGACATGGCTCCACAGGCTCTGAAATTCCTGCCTGCACATGAACCTGGACCACAGATAACATGTGATGCTCATACTCCCATGAGTCTCTTTAGAATTTGTGATGTTCACTTGTGTGAAAAAAGGTCAAAAGGAACTGTTTCCTGGAGTGGCACGAGGATGTGTAAGTGTGGTTGTTGTTTTTTTTTTTTTTTGCACAGTTTTGCGCTTGGGTGCGTTTTACGTACAATGATGTAGCTCTTTGCTTAACCACCGTTGTACGATGCAGCTTTGAAGAAAATAACTAGTCACGACTGTTTCCCAACACCATAGTACCTGTGTCGCACTTCCACCATTAGAACCATGTTGGTTTAATCTGTCGTTCTTCTTCTTCGATACAATGGCGGAGTAGTGCCATAGGCACATATCGCCTCCTACTGTAAAAAGTTTTTTTTCCTCTCTTCGGCTTGCATTCAATGCGCTTTCGCAGTGACGTTACATAGAAGTGGTGTAATAATGTGACAAACGCAAAATTCATTATTTGTACAATAAACAATATATAGGCATACACAGTTTAAATGTGCTCTTTTCGGATAACAAAGTCTTTAACTGTTAGTTATATTTCATTTGAACTCATTTTTTATTTGGTATTGATACATAAGTACAATTAAAATAAAAAGAAATTATGGGTTTTGAAAATGCTGGGATTGTGTTGTGAACACCTGTTACCTATTTTGCTCAAGATCATTTCCAATATAAGTTCCTTTACATACAGCCACGTTTTAATGAGAGTTGATGTGAAAAAATGACACGAAAACCACAATTTACTACAAGAGAGCTTGCAGTTCTTTTGGAGGAGGTGGGAAACAATAAAATCTTGCTTTTCTCCAAATTAGAAAAAACTCTGTTCCAAATTCTGACAAAAAAAAACATGGAATGAAATCACACAACAAGCAAGTACAGTGACGGCCTGTAACTGAACCCCTCCAAAAGCTGCTATGTAATTGTAGTTACTGCAATTCTCCACAACATTGCAGTCAAGGAAAATGTCCCGCTTTTTGATGAGGAAGAGGGGGTCTTTCTGGTGCTGCTGTGAATAAGGAAGATGACACTTCTGATGAGGATGATGATGATAATGATGATCCTTCAAACACACATCAAGGCAGAATCCATCCTGTATTTTTTTGTTTAAATGAATCTCGAATGAACTTGTGTTAATAAATATTTTGTTTATTTGCCTACATGGTTTCCCCCTGCAGACGTACTTTAAATACTTTTGCAAACAAGTAGGCTATATATATGTATATTGATCAAGAGGCTAATAAACGCATGAACAGATATGAGCAGCTTTATGTATAAAACTGCAGACATGAAATGAAAAAAAACACAAAAATATATGCTACTCGCTGAATACAATGTGACAGCACGCAGAATCCCTGGGCTTTGACTGGGCTTCCTCTATTCGTTAGTACTATAGTAGTACACTAAAAGAATGCTGGGTTTCTGTAAACACATCGTTGGGTTGTTTATGCTGGGTCAAAAATCTGTGTTATTTCGGCTACTTTAATCACAAAAATTAGGTTGCTTTTGCTATGAATACTAAAATTGCTGCATGATTATACTCAATGCAAAAAACAAAAAAGACACTTCTTTTGGCATTTTAATTTGAATCTAAAATTTTAATGGTTAGTGATCGGTGCATGGTCGTCAACTCGTACGTTTTGTGATATTCCATTTGTAGAGAGCCCTTTACTAAGCCCTTAATTCGCTAGTTAGTAAGTACGTAAGTAAGTAAGCAAATAAAAGATAAATTAATAAATAGCTTTAAATGCTACTTCAGTGGTACTTCAGAGTTTTATATATATATATATATATATATATATATTTTTTTTTTTTTTTTTTTTAATTTGAATCTAAAATTTTAATGGTTAGTGATCGGTGTATGGTCATCAACTTGCACGTTTTGTGATATTCCATTTGTAGAGAGCCCTTTACTAAGCCCTTAATTCGCTAGTTAGTAAGTACGTAAGTAAGTAAGCAAATAAAAGATAAATTAATAAATAGCTTTAAATGGTACTTCAGTGGTACTTCAGAGTTATATATATATATATATATATATATATATATATATATATATATATATAAAATTATGTATTCGTGTTTAATTAAATTCTTAACATTTTAATGGTTAGTGATTGTTGCAAACATTCACAAAATTTTTTGGGGAAAGGAATGGCTTGCATAGTCGGCGCCCCGCTATAACCAGCAGATCAAAGGAGCAGTTATCTGCTATGACACGTAGCCTTCTAAGTTTGGATGCCAGAGTTGGTTGGTTGAAAGCACGTTTGAAGGAGAAGATAACGTCACAAACACGAACTCTAAGTGCACACATACACAATCTCTCCGTGCAGATACACCGTGCAGGGAATAACTGAACAACAATATTACAAAGTCTTCACTTTGTAATACACCTGGCAAATAAATTTATCATCCCTTTGATCGCGTTTCGATCAAAGGAATGATAAACGCGTGCGGAAAAATGCAGACATAAAGGACTATACTCGACAAGAATATAGAGAATAAGGATCATGATTATAATAAGATAATTAATTAAATAATAAAATTGTCTTAAATAAGAACTTTATCTAAAAGCCAGACCGACCAAATTTCTCATTCACTGCTGAATTAGTTAAATATGCTTATACTGTGGATACGTAGGTTACATTTTAAAAGTACAATCGCAAGTAAATTACAAACTGCTTGTAATGTTGTAAAATATGAATAAACAGTATTAGACACAAATATATGATATGGTAGTATATGCAATAAAAAAGCTATTTACACATGAGTGCCTACTGTGCCTACAATGAGCCTACTGTTCAAATTTAAAGATGCGTGTGTGTGCAAAAAGAAGAATTTTACAAAGAATACAAAAGTGTATAATCTTTAATAAAGTTAGCCTAATACAATATTGTTTCCAATACTGAAGCAAACATGATTTTGTTTTAGTCTATTCTCTGAATACAACGCGACAGCATGCTCTGTAAAGCCTCTTCCCACCTTTCATTTATGATAGGTGTGAAGTAATCAAACCGGTTTAGCTGCTGGGGGAATTCGCAGAATTGGGGGGTTTTAAACAAATTAACAAGACCGAGCAGACATATCTGCCTAAAATGTATTTCCCCAGCAAAACATAAACATAAATAGAAAAATAAACTTAAGTAGATATAAAATGTTTAATGGTAACAATTAAATCAGACTTTATAGTTGGATTTGATACTTTGAGTGTAATTCATAAATTTAGCAAAGTAAAAGTACTCTAGCATGAGTTAATATATACCTATATCAAATAAAATTTAATATTATATACACACACACACACACACACACATTGATTTATACACATCGCACAGCTCTTTCTTGCGCTGTCCTCAGCGCGGTAATCAAAGGGTGGAATTCCAGTGTCCTTGTTTAAAGTCCTTGGGGCATGCCACTCTCCATAATATTGCATCTCTTTTCTACGCATATGGATGCACAATTGCGCCGCCGACAAAGAGCGCGTGTTCATGTTACCGCGGATGCAGATGTAGTGTCCCCCCCTCGACCCCTTCACTTTTAATTTACAGAGGGAGAAATATTAATACTTTCTCGATACAGCGAATTTCTCTGAGCAAATTAATAATAATTTTCATAAATGAAAAGGAGGAAGAAGAAAAGGTGGAGCTGAAAGTTAGGCGAAAATTAGAAAAAGCTTTAGAGGTAAATGCTGTGAAATGCTTCAAATGAACAGATTCTGCCTATAACTGTAACTGGTCAGGGACAGTGAGGCTGGATTCAGCAGCCCACCACATCCCACATCATAATACACTGGCTTATTAAAGTGGAGATTAAATTTTAAAACTACTTACAATACAAAAACGTAAAATAAAAAGGTATCATATATGGGGTCATATTTGTAAAACAAAGAAACAAAGGAAAGAACAATAAGACAAAACATATAAAACTACATATAAAGACAATATTTTCAGTGTCCAGTAGCACCAGTCTTACAGAGACCCAGGAGGCTTATAAACAGTTTGACAGCAAAATGAGACATTTTCGCAGTATTGTGATTGTGATTTTTTCAATTTATTTATTTCAAAAGATGCAAGACAATACTGCTAAAATATATCATTTACAGAAAAATGTTATGCACATCAGTCACTTAACCCCAAATAAAAGGTCTTTTTGAGTGTTATGATATAGTTGTAAAATAACAGATGTACGGTGCGCACTGAATACTAAACCTAAACCAGGCACGAGGATTAATAAACCAAGATAGCCCATACCTGTTTAAAAAAAAAATACCAAAGAATATTATTGTGTATAGAGTGATTTAAATAATGCATTTTATGCTATCATAAGAAAAATCTCAATTTCTTCCATTCCAAGGATTAAAAACGGTGACAATGTCAACTTTAGAATCTAGAATCCAGAAGATTAAATTTACACAAATTTAAAAAGAGCCTGAGAAGAGCCTCAGATTCAAGAGGTTTTTAAAATGTGAAGATGTGCATTACAGTTCCTCTGAATGTATAGTTGAGAACAGCTGATTCACACTTGGGGAGAGGGAATAATTTGCATTTGAATGTTGTCTAGCATTGTAAAGCACACACAGTGATACTAAAAGAACAACCTAGGATTAATGGAAATATGGGGCACTAAGAGAAGGATTTTTATTTAGACTATAAAAAAGTTAACCTGCGTTTATTTTTAGGCGTGCCAGCTGCCACTTTTTAGTTATAAGTTTTCAGTATAAATCTTATTAAATCCGGAGGTGGCTTGGGCTCCCTCAATCCCTTAGCAGCATTGCCCTGTATGGCCATTCCACCATTTTGCAGCTTCCCATTAGCGGCCTGTCAGAAGAGTTCAAGGTCACAAACGCCAGGGAGTTGATGATGTACCAGGACTCCTCCGACACAAAGGTTGCTTCCGCAAGAATCCTGGTGAAAATCGGAAGAAAGTGGAAGGCACAGGAAGCTGTCAGCAGAGCTGAGGCACGGCTGCAGCATAACGTCCTGGTTGGTAACACTGCAGTTGGGCCGAGCAGGACTAGGCAAGGACACTTGGTCAACTTGGGAGATAATTCTTCCACCTGTTGATGTTGCTGTTAGTTTAAAATATCAATCAGTTAACAAGTTATTAACAAAGAGAATTAAAGAAGAATTAAAGAAGTTTACGCCACGCAGAGCTGGATGAAGTAAGTCAGGCTTTTATTGCAGCAATAAGAACCCAGGTGAGCCGGACTAGCAATGCTTTAGATCAAATCACAAGCAATGCCAAAATCAGACTACCTTCCCAGTCAAAATCATGCTCCTTTTATACAGTTTCTGAGAGGGGGGATCTCCAGTCTCCTCCCCTGTACCTTCACCTTGTTTGACTGCATAAGAATTTTTATTCCATTATAATCCAGTTTATATCAATTAATATTTCCATTATAATTACACCTTGTTATTTTTGACTCCTCCCTGCGCTTATATGACTCTTCCCTGCGCTCATCTGACTCCTCCTACACTCATTAATTTCCCATTATAAATCGTTTTCTTTAATATTTATTTCTATTATCTTTACACTTTTCGTATCTTTTTTTTATAAAAAATTTAGGGTGGCGCTTGTTTTCAAGGCTTTTTCCTCGTTTTTATTTGGTTTGTTCTTCATTTCTCAAGAGACCAGCCATGGGTAAGCATCTCCTTTGCACTATTTTACTTATTTGCCTTATTTTACCCATTTCAATGCTTCTCATGTTCTATTTTATAGCTGACCGCGACTTCTCCATTGATGATTTTATTCCTTTGGATAATTCAGACAGCCAAGGCAGTCCAGATCGTGTTCCTTCTGAGGACTACAACCCGACTGAACCTGTTATGGATCAGGCCTCCGTGAGTCCTGTCCGAGCTGATTCTGAGTTGTCTGGCTCTTTGATGCATTATCTACGTGACAAAGGGTTTACCTATGTTAAGAAAGGTGATTCCAAACCTGATCTTTCTAAAAGACAGCGTTTGGATTTTGAGAGTCCTCACTGTTCTTTTTAGCCAGTGAGGCCAGAGTCTAGTACTCCAGCTCCATCTGTCAGAAAGCCTAGATGGTATGTAAGTATTGGTACCCAAACTGATTTTAAAGTGTCTGTTAGTACACAGACTAACGAGACAGCTACTGTTGGTACTCAAACAGATTTTCCTCAAGCACCGGTTCCTCTGTTAAATCGTGGCATTTTTGCTTTTATTCATCTCACTGACCTTCCTCTTGGTGTTGTTTTAGCTCAAAGAAGGTTTGATATGTAATTTTATTTTTGTTGATGCTTCACCCTAGCCCCTTATGTTTTTGTATTATACGTTGGGCTTTTAAACTTTGTATTTTTATATTATTACCGTGTAGATACACATTTTTATTCTGTATCTACTCTTATTAAACTATATTATTCACAAGACTGGCTCTGTGTCTCTGATTTTTCCCTGCTCTTTGTTTGTTCGTACCAGCCTGTGCCCGTGGTGCCTTGCACATATGTTTTAGAAAAATTCCTGATCCTGTTAAGTTTGGTTTCGAGGACATAATTTATTACATAGGTTACTGTGAACCTCGCTAGCTTCTCTCATTGTCTGTTTTTTCTATGACCTGGTCTTTGCGTTTTTTCTATGTTTCTCTCATTACCTTGGTTTCTGTTTATCTGCATGGGCAATTTTCAGGTATTTCCCACGCTCCTGGTACCACTGTTTCTGATTTGCTCCTGTCCTGTCTTTCTGCTATAATGGTATACTTACAGGCCTTTTATATTTCTGCCTGCACAAATATATATATTAATTAAAACATGCTTACATAAATATAAGTTAATTAAAACATGCATACGTATTTGATTAAAATATGCTTACATCTTTCCCCCTCTGCGACTTTTAAGTCGCATAATGGAAGTAACTCTGTAAGATATAGGTAAAGGAAAATACATCAAAGAAAAATAAATGATGATTACGGGTCCATTATAGTCATATTATATGGTTATCATGTTATACGTTATATGTTTCACATCATGTTATACGTTATATGGTTATATGTTCCACTATACGTTATATGGTTATATGTTCCACTTACATATTACCCCCTCATCCAAAGGCCTACACCCAATCAGGATCATATATCGGATACACATGGTGAGGAAATAAGGACTAATAAGGACTAATAAACGAGTATAGAAAGGGTAAATATTGGTTACAACCATGAGTAAATAGCGGGTACTTAAATTGAGTTCAGAGGTGGGCGAAAAACCCTCAAGTTCAGCCAATTCAAAAGGGAAAAAATTCCACACCTTGCCAGCTTGTTTGTGCTCGACAGTGCATTCGTCACCTGAACTCATCCTTTGTATATATATATATGTATAAAGTCATGCGTATACATGAATCAATGGAAATCATCAAGACCAATCAAACAGTGGATCTAACCAGTGTCCCGGTGTGGACAAGGCGTCCAATGCTCGCTGTGCAATGCTGGGAGTATCTGTCCACAAAATGTCTTCTCCCAATCGTACCTTAGTGATGACCTTCGATGCTATTAGATAGACACGTTCGAATTCAAGTGTTCCACAAGGACCATACCTTTCCCCGTGCTCCTCACTGTTGGCAGTCGTGCAGAGGCCAAACTCAAGGTATCTCCCTAGTTGGTAAGTTGTCGTTTCTAGAAGAAGTCATCGGTTCTCATCAAAGAAGACTGTGTCCCGTTTTCTCGGTGACCCATTTGATGTCCTGAGTCTCTACGTCTGCCATGGTGATAAATCTAGTAGGCCATGTTGGGTAGTGTGGATACCAGTTGACCAGACCATGTTGTAAGGCGTCCCATCGTTTCGTGGGGGTCTGTGCTGTAGTCTGCCTCCAGATCTCGGTGCAGATGGTGCAGAAGATCTTCCACTGTGGCCACGGCCTTGCTTCCCCCTCTGGTGCAGGTTCTACAGGGTCCATTCTGTAACACATATATGTATAGCAGAACAACAATACACTCTACTGGAACTAGGTCCATTTTCTATTGTTATATAACTACTGATCATGGGTCAAGTGGTGTAAAGGACTGATTCAGAGTGTACAAGATAAAGCATGTTTTCTGAACAATTTCAGTATACATATGATTATCAAAGATATAGTTCATGATGCAGCTGGTTGATCATTGATCACTCATTTGTATGTACATTGATTCATCTCCGTCGTTTTCAGCATAGACCGTTTGCCTGTCATATTCCACAAGAACAGTATACTGTCCCACCATTTTTCTGATGCTTGCTTTTGCTAGTGGAATGACACAGCATGATAGGATGAGTAAAGTACCTAGCACAATCAGGACAACTGTTCCCATTTTTAGTAGTAGTCCATACCAGCTAGAAGGGTTGAGCCAGTCAAACCAGGAAGTCCATGCTGTAGTCTTCTGAGTTTCCTGGGTGACTCTGACATGTTAATCTCTCAACTTTCGCATTCAATTTTTATTTGTATAGCGCTTTTAACGATTTACATCATCACAAAGCATAGCTTTTAAAATTTTGGTTCATCGCATAGCTTTAAAAATTTTGGTTATGTTACCCTCCGGTCCAGTGTGTCTTGGGATGTACGTGCAGCATTCTTCTCCAATCAAGGCACATATGCCTCGTTGAGGTGCTAGCATTGTGTCTAGGACGAACCTGTTCTGCATAGTCATTAGTGTTGTCCTGTCTAACTGTTCTTGTACCAATCCTAGAATGTTTAGTGTGTGATTCCAGAACCTCTGTTGATTATACCATAACAGATTTATCCATCTTGCGTTTTTACCGATCTGTCCCCATGGAAGGAAGAAAGTCATAAATCCTCCCGCTACCCTGTTTATGACCTCGTGTTCGGTAGGTACGCCTATTGGAATGCCATCCCATGTTACTGTTATTCCTCCTTCTCTGTCGAACTCGTCCCATACCCTCAATTCTTCCTGGCCAATTTTCTCCGTGAACTTTGTGTCTCGTGTGTCTGAAGGTCTTTCTCATGACGTAAGCCTACCACCACTAAGGGTTCCCCTAGTAGTACAGGAGCACAGCATCCTCCCCAATTGTTTGGTAGTGTTTGTCTGACTGTAGTTCCATCACAGTACCAGAATATGTCTGGCAAGGGTGTGGTACCTGCAGTCAAGTTGGGTTGTCGTATCTTTACCATTTCACTGTCTTGCTGTCACAGACATGGTGCATCTCTATGGAGAAACCTACTGCCGATTGTGTCTCATTGCAGCTTGAGGATAGGTCTCCTATTTTTCTGATAATTCTGATGTACTGTATGTTGGGTTGTCTGTACATTCCTTCGTGCCCTGAATGGGAATCACATGTAGGGGTTTGTTACTTCTATCATGACACACTATACAGTCTCTTGAGGTCAGTGAGTCTGCAGTGAATTTTAGCCATTGGAAGAACATGTAATTTTTCCATGTTATATCAGTTTCCGGTAGGTTCTCGGGTGGCGTCTTTGTCATTTGTGGGATAATCGTTACGTATGTCGTTGATTCGTTATCTGAAATCCTAATCTGTTTGTCTGCTCTTGCGTAGCATCCCTGCCAATCCGTCAGAATTAAGCATGCTCCTCGTATCTTTCCTTCTGCTGATTTTTTGAACGCACACCAGTTGTTAGGCAGTTGTTTTGCTTCGATCGCTCCTTCTGTCCTGGACATATGCTCCATTTTGTTCTTCTCATCTAATTCTATGTGGATGCGTATTTGTTCGTCTGATTTTTGTGTCTTGTCCACCTTTATTTGGAACCTTGCTGTCCAGGTTCCTGTTCTGTCTATGCCAGGCATTCTAGCTGTTCTCCTTGCCCTAGTTATTGAGGCTAGTACGCAACGCATTTGTCTTTTATTAAGATCCCAGTCCGCACTGGCTTTATTACTCAAATGGTCTCTGCCATCAGTTAGACCTGACAGTAGAACAGGTGGTATGATTATAAGCATAATTTTAAGTTTATTTTGGGGGTAGTAACGGAATGGTTTCTCCATCTGGATCACAAAGTCGACACCTAGGGCTGTGGCCTAATAATCTACACAATACAGTGGTGTGAAAAACTATTTGCCCCCTTCCTGATTTCTTATTCTTTTGCATGTTTGTCACACAAAATGTTTCTGATCATCAAACACATTTAACTATTAGTCAAAGATAACACAAGTAAACACAAAATGCAGTTTTTAAATGATGGTTTTTATTATTTAGGGAGAAAAAATTCCAAACCTACATGGCCCTGTGTGAAAAAGTAATTGCCCCCTGAACCTAATAACTGGTTGGGCCACCCTTAGCAGCAATAACTGCAATCAAGCGTTTGCGATAACTTGCACTCATCTTTGCAGAATTGTTGTAATTCAGCTTTATTTGAGGGTTTCTAGCATGAACCGCCTTTTTAAGGTCATGCCACAACATCTCAATAGGATTCAGGTCAGGACTTTGACTAGGCCACTCCAAAGTCTTCATTTTGTTTTCCTTCAGCCATTCAGAGGTGGATTTGCTGGTGTGTTTTGGGTCATTGTCCTGCTGCAGCACCCAAGATCGCTTCAGCTTGAGTTGACGAACAGATGGCCGGACATTCTCCCTCAGGATTTTTTGGTAGACAGTAGAATTCATGGTTCCATCTATCACAGCAAGCCTTCCAGGTCCTGAAGCAGCAAAACAACCCCAGACCATCACACTACCACCACCATATTTTACTGTTGGTATGATGTTCTTTTTCTGAAATGCTGTGTTACTTTTCCGCCAGATGTAACGGGACACGCACCTTCCAAAAAGTTCAACTTTTGTCTCGTCGGTCCACAAGGTATTTTCCCAAAAGTCTTGGCAATCATTGAGATGTTTTTAGCAAAATTGAGACGAGCCTTAATGTTCTTTTTGCTTAAAAGTGGTTTGTGCCTTGGAAATCTGCCATGCAGGCCGTTTTTGCCCAGTCTCTTTCTTATGGTGCAGTCGTGAACACTGACCTTAATTGAGGCAGGTGAGGCCTGCAGTTCTTTAGATGTTGTCCTGGGGTCTTTTGTGGCCTCTCGGATGAGTTGTCTCTGCGCTCTTGGGGTAATTTTGGTCGGCCGGCCACTCCTGGGAAGGTTCACCACTGTTCCATGTTTTTGCCATTTGTGAATAATGGCTCTCACTGTGGTTCGCTGGAGTCCCAAAGCTTTAGAAATGGCTTTATAACCTTTACCAGACTGATAGATCTCAATTACTTTTGTTCTCATTTGTTCCTGAATTTCTTTGGATCTTGGCATGATGTCTAGCTTTTGAGGTGCTTTTGGTCTACTTCTCTGTGTCAGGTAGCTCATATTTAAGTGATTTCTTGATTGAAACAGGTGTGGCAGTAATCAGGCCTGGGGGTGACTACAGAAATTGAACTCAGGTTTTTAACTTAAGTTTTTTTTTAACAAGGGGGGCAATTACTTTTTCACACAGGGTCATGTAGATTTGGAGTTTTTTTTCTCCCTTAATAACGTAAACTTTCATTTAAAAACTGCATTTTGTGTTCAATTATGTTATCTTTGACTAATAGTTAACGGTTTTTGGATGAGCAGAAACATTTAAGTGTGACAGACATGCAAAAGAATAAGAAATCAGGAAGGGGGCAAATAGTTTTTCACACCACTGTATATGTCTCTGTGTATTTTTCGTTGGGTATGACGTTACTATGGGGGTTGCTTTAACTATTTTAATCACTATCTGATCCAGTGTCGGGTTCTAGCTGTTGCCGTGCTTCTTCGATTCTTGCACGTTTTTCTAGCCGTTGTTTGCCACGGGCTCATGTTCTTTGGGCTGGACCGGCTTGTTCTGCAGCGGCCTCTTCTTCAATGATTTCCGCTTCCCACTCTCCTATGTTATCTTGGGGCCACTCTGGCCAATAGCCTTGTTCTTCTTGTTCCTGTTCTTCTGGCTCCTGTTCTTCTGGTTCAGTCCACGGCAATCCTTCTGTGTGCTCGTAAGGGTCTGGTGCCTGTCGTCTAGGTCTTTCTTCAGGTGCCTGAGTCCCCTGGGGGCCTGCTTGTAATCCCGATGGTCCGGCCCTTGGAGAGTCTTCAGGGACCTCTGGGAGAAACCTGTCTCTTACCCGGTCTGGGTTTAGTGCTTTGCAGCAGTGGTTCAGATGATACCATACGTCTTTTCCTTGTACTTTCACGGCGGTTGGAGTTGCCAATACTACTTTGTATGGCCGTTCTCTCCTGGCTTGGTTCCACCTTCTTCTGAATACTCGAATGAATACCCAGTCACCAGGTAGTGCTGTCCTGTCATCTGCTTCTTCCTCGGCTTCGTTAACTGGTCTTTGTCTGTTGTCATCAAGTATCGTTGCTCCCTTAACCTGTTGGAAAAATAACTTTGTGTATTTCAGATAAGTGTTTTACATAATGATCAAGTTCACCTTGTAGTTGTTCGAAAGATGGACCTTTATAGGGTCCTCGAACAAAGGACGTCAGCATTGGTCTGCCAGTAAGCATTTCATGCGGTGTTAAATGCGTGTTTCGGTTAGTCTGCGATCTCATGCACATTAAAGCTAGCGGCAAAGCTTCTAGCCAATTCATGTTTGTTTCTGCACAGATCTTAGCTAGTTTCATTTTAAGTACCCCATTCGCCACCATCCCTTGGGATTGGGGATGGTATACGCATCCGAATCGGTGTTTGATGTTCAGCCACTGAGTTACCTTTTGTATTACCTTGTTTGCAAAATGCTTTCCGTTAGCTAAGAGTGTCTGAAATCCCAAATCTTGGTATTACCTCTCTACATAGAAATTTTGCTACAGCAGTTGCATCTTCCTTAGCCGTTGCTACAGCTTCTACCCATCTGCTGAATCTGTCAACAACCACTAGGATGTATCGTTTCCCTTGGAATCTAGGTTCACCCATGTCTACAAAGTCACACATTATATGTCTGAATGGTCCATCTGGTTTTGGAATGTGCCCTACAGGTGAGGTGAAATGCTTTCTATTGTTGAATCTAGCACATATGTCACAAAATTGAGACAACATTCGATGGACCATAGGGCCTAAATAGGGTTACCACCATATCTTTTGGATCCTCCTTATCACCTCTCCTTTTGCTACATGGTCGTCGTCATGGGCTTGTCTTATTAAAGTCAGAAGGAAGCTCTGTGGTGCTACGAATCGCCCATCCATGCTTCGCCAAACATTGGTATTGGTATCTTTCTTTGCCCCCCTAGAGACCCATTTTCGAATTTCTTCGCCCGAGGCTGTCATCTGCATGTCTGCTAAGTAAGCTAAATCTGGTGGGGGCGGTGCGTAATCTTCAGGCCTGAGTATTATCCTTTCTTCTACTTCCGGGTCTACTTCTGGCCTAGCAGGGCTGGCGACTGAGCCAGGGCTGGAGCTTGAGCTTGAGCTCGAGCTAGATCCTGAGCTAGATCCCGAACTAGAGCTGGAGCTAGAACTGGAGCTTAATCCTCCCTCTGCCTGCGGTTCAGGCTCTACCTGTGGATCTGGTTCCCCTTGCGCATTGGGGTCTCCTTGTGCAGCTGATTCAGGCATCATATTTATCCGCCTTACTGCTGCTTTTTTTGCTGCTTCATCCGCTGCCTCATTTCCCTCACTAACAAATGTATGCACATTTGACTATGGCCACTTTTGAGGGTAATTTGATTGCTTTTAGTAGTTCTGCTATTGCTTCTCCATGTACCACTGAGGTTCCATCTGCTCTTTTATAACCTCTTTGTGCCCATATGGGGCCATACAAATGGCATATCCCGTATGCATACGCTGAGTCAGTATATATGGTGCACGCCTTGCCTTCTGCTAGTTTACACGCATTTGTTAGGGCGAGTAACTCAGCTAGCTGAGCGGAACAGGGTTGTGGCACCTATTCTGCTTGTGCTATTTTGAATGTTTTTCCATCTAGTGTCGGTGTCACTACAGCATAACCTGCTTTATTGCTGTCTCCATCTCTGAAACATGATCCATCTACAAAGAATATACAGTCTGGATGTACAGCGTAACTGGGTGTCCCATAGTTATTTTAGCTGCTTTTTGATAAGCAAATGCTGCTGCTGCCACTCCTCGGTAGCAGGGCGGCATGCCTTACTGTAGTAAGCAACTGGTTGTTTACTAGGCCCTTGTTGTTGAGTCAGAACCCCTGTGGCAAAGCCGCCCCGCTCTGAGACATACAGGTGAAACGGTTTATTATATTCTGGACTAGCCAATGCTGGTGCCGTGCAGAGTTCCCTTTTCAACTGTTCAAAGGCTTCAAATGCTTCAGGCGTCCACTCTAGTAGTGCACTATTTTTGGCTTGTCCAACTGCCTTGATTAGCGCCCTCAGGGGTGCTGTTTTTAATGCAAAATCACAAATCCAATCTCTGCTAAAGCCTACCATGCCTAAGAAGGACAACATCTCTTTTATAGAACGCGGCTTGGGGGCCTATAATATTGCTTCTACGTGCTCGGGAGATATGTGCTTAGATGTTCCTTTTAGTATTCTGCCCAAGTACTCCACCTCTTGTCTGCAGAATTGCAGTTTTTCTTTACTTACTTTGTGGCCATTTTCGGCTAATACGGTTAACACCCGGAGTGAGTCTGCTTCGCATTGCTCTCTGGTTGGGCTGCAAATTAGTAGGTCGTCACAATATTGAATTAGGGTGCTCCTAATGTTTATCGCCGTCAGATCTTGCATTAGCACTCGATTAAAGATAGATGGCGACTCCGAATAGCCTTGAGGTAAAAGATTATACGTGTATTGTTGTCCCTCGTAGGTGAAGGCAAACAAGTGTTGTGATGCTGGATGCAGTGGAATGCTAAAGAAAGCCGAGCACAAGTCTATGACTGTATACCATTGCGTGTCTTCTGATATATTGGACAACAGAGTGTGAGGATCAGGTACTATAGGCAGCTTTGCTTCCACTATTTGGTTTATGGCTCGTAAATCATGTACGAGTTTCCATTTGTCTGAGTTGGGCTTCCTGACGGGAAAGATAGGAGTGTTGCAAGGACTCTTAGTGGTTTTCAATACTCCAGCTTCTAGTTAGCCTTCTACAGCTTCTAGTAAGCCTTCTATAGTGCCTTTTTTGTGGTGTTAGTGGGTATTGCCTTTGATAAGGTAATTTTGCGTTTGGTCTTATTTTTATTAAGGCTTGTCCTCCAGATTTAACTACCCCTACGTCGGTAGGATGTCTTGTCCATAGCTTATCCGGGATTGTTTTCAGTAATTCTTCCTCTAACATTCCTTCTCCTTCTTCTACCTGTCCTAACATTTTTACTGACATTTGTGTGTGCGATGATAACGAGATGTTACACATCCCCTTCTGAGGATGTGTTGATAACAGCATGTTCCCATCTATCTCTGTATGCGTTGCCCTCATTCTATCTGTTCCTGAAAAAGTTATCTTTAAGAATCTCTTATCTTGTGAGATGTGTACAGAGGGGTTAGAGGTTTGTGCCCATTCAGTCACTTCTGCTGCCTGTTTGACCATTAGTCCTAGTTCTTTTGACTGTGTTCCTTCTCCCACTAACAGTGAGATGTGGGGTGCGGTGTTCGGCACTTGATGCCAGTGTTCCATCTGTTCAGTCAAATGCACAGTGATGGCTGCTCCTGCAGCACCTACGATTATGTCTCCTAGTGCTACATAGGTGATTGTGTCTTCCATGACTTCTGTCCATAGCTGTGCAAATTCTTCATCTTGACTTCCTGTGTCGTAATACATGGTACAGTGTAATGGCAAGGTCACTCTTTTGCAGTCTGGTCGTCGTTGAATTATCCAGGCTTTCCATAATTCTTGAGCATGTTGAGCTCCTCTGCCTGTGCAAAGCAGCCAGTATACTGTGTCCATGTTGTGTTGTTTTCCGACAGTATGCAGGAACTGTCCTATTGTTACACGTAGTCCTTTAGTTTTAAATTGGATCTTTGCTTTTAGTTTACACAACAAATCTCTTTCAAGTAGATTAACTTGGGTACTCGGTAAGAAGAGTAAAGGTGTCGTTATAGTAGTGTCTTCTAGTGTTATTAGTTGGGGCTCTGTAAAGTGGAATACTTAGGATAGTCCCGAGAAGCCTGTGGTTTTTATCGTACTGCTTGAGAGGAGGAGCTTCGAGCCTTCGCTTCCTACACATGAGTAGGATGCACCTGTGTCAATCATAAATGGAATTGGTTGCGAATTGTTTCTAGACACCATAACAGTTGGTTCTTGTTGTGGATGCAGTGTTGAGACATACTGCATCTGCTCCCCCTCTGGCTTCTCTGGGCCTCGTCAATTCCAGTTTTGAGGTCCCATCCAGGGGCCTGTCCACTGGTTTTGGAGTTGTCCTTGTGTCCAAGATCCAGGGGGTCCCATGTTCCCGGCAGGTGCCTCCATACGGTCCTCGAGGTTGGGGTCCCATTGGCATTCCTCCTGTCAGCTGTGGGCAGTTTCGTCTGAGGTGTCCCATTCCTCCACATTGCCAGCACTGCATGTCTTGAGATCTTGGACCCATTGGTCCTGGGGCACTCATTTGTTGTCTTCTGGACTGTTGTTGATATGATCCCCTCTGACCTCGGCCTCCATAGGGCCTAGGGCCTTGTCCTTGCCACCTCATGGGTAGAGCTGGTCCTTGCTGGTTTCCAGGATATGTATATGGTGGAGGGGCTGCTGGTTGCTGTACTTGCTGTATTTGCTGTACTTGCGGTGCTGGTCCATCAGGGGGGTGTTGTTTGGTTCTCTGGCACCATCACAGCCGCTTGGATCTTGCCTTTTTCTTTTTCTTTCTTCTTGGCAGCTGAGAGTTCTCCCAGCTGTATTTTGTGCAGTTGGGTTGTGATCGATTCAGCTGCTTCCTTGTTCTTCCTCTTTCTCTTTCGATATTGGTCCACATGATGTACAATGTGGGCTTGGAACGTGTCCCAGGGTAGTGTGTTCAAACCCACCACTCCCTCTAGGGCTGCCTGGACCTCCAGAGGCATGCATTTCTTCAGCATCATTCGGAACATGCTTTTACTTGTGTCTGTTTGGTCCCATGATCCTCCTGTTTCTTCTCTCCACTTGGTTTGAAAGTTATTGATGAATTTTACTGTATTCTCATCTTCCCCAAGTGACAATGATTCCAGTTTTCCTGGATCCATTTTTGTAGGATAGGCTCTTCGTAGAGCATTCCATATCTCGTTTCTATACGCGCCGAATGCAAGTCCATCTCCGGTGTTTTGGCCTTTCAGGGCAAACAGACAAGCATCGTCTAATATCTCCATGGTTTTCACTTTTTCAATTGTTTGTGCTAGGATAGCTTTTACGTCCCCAATTGCTAGCAAATATCCAGTGGTCTTTTCTTCAAACTTAGTTATCCACTTCTGTGCTCCATTGCACAACTCAGGTAATTGGCCCGCTAGGCCTGTCCTGTTCATGAATGACCATGGCACGTACTGGCGCTGGGCTCCCTTTATCACAAGAGAGCACTGTTTGGTGGTGTAATCTTCTGTATCTGACATACTAACACATAGTTCATCACCTTTTCGTTGTCTGGGTTTTCTCTTATATGTGGGCACGTGCCATTCTGGGCCGTCGTACCATCGTGATGTTTGCTTTGTGCGCGCAGATCTCCTTATCACTCTTTGGTCTGTCAGTGCTCTCTCTGTCTTTTTCAGGGCACTCTTTGTGTACTGAGTCAGATGGTCTTCACACAAGGCTATTCCTTCTTCTGCCTGCTTAAGTGCTTTGTCAATAGATCTTTTATCAATGATTCTCTTTTCAGTTACACGGGGAGTTTCATGGCAACTTCTGCTCCTGTATGTCTGTTCTTTACTTTTTGCATGTCTTTGATCGCTGCGTCTTCTCTGGGTTCAATGTACATAAACCCCTGTACTTTTCTTCTTACTGCTTTGCCTTAAACTTCTTCAGTCACTTCGTCTTTTTCCTCGGACCCTGTTTCGTCCTTGTCTGAATCGGACCAGCCGGATGACGCTGGTGATGGGTAGGGTGTTCAGGAATCTGCGAGTGGTTCTTTCTCTTCTTCCGATTCATCTTCCTCTAGGTCCTCCTCTTCTTCTCTTTCCTTTTCCTTCATGAGGGGCCTTTCTTGTTCCCTCTTTCCTTTGTCAGGCTTGGGGTGCCGTGTAGGTTTAAGCATTTGGGTTTTCTTCAGAAATTGCTCACTTCGTTTCTCCATTCGCTCAAGCTCCTCTTTTCTTGATAGCATGTAAGAATCTCTTATCTTTTTACCACTCTGTCCTTCCTCTCTTTCTATGTGGTGTCTGAGGGTTGTCGCTTCCTGCTTTTTACCTTCAGCTTGCTGATCGTCCCATCGGGGTTGTATGATGTCAGTTCAGGGTTGCATGGCGTCAGTTCAGGGTTGCATGGCGCCATTTAAATATGTCCCGTCACTTGCCCTTTAAAGTCTCATGTTCCTTCGTTATTTTCCGTTAGTGTTGGGTACATTCCCCTAGCCCTCCGTTGCATGTGTTCCTCAGTGTATGGTGGTGGTCTTTCTTCGTCTATACTTATCTCATTTCTCTTTTCCTCATGTGCTTCTTCTTCTTTACCTGCTTTTACTTCCTGTTCTTTTTCTTCAGTTGGTTTTGCCTTTTCCTTTCTTTTTCCTTCCCTCATAAACCATTCAATGATATCTAACTTATGCTCCAATTTCATTCTTTCCTTACTGCTTTTTCCTATAGTAGTATGTCTGAGCATTTCTTTGACTTCATTGCGATGTTCTTCATTGAAGGTTCCCTCTTTAGGCCATTGCAGCTCTCCTGTTGTCCCGTCATGCCATTTTGTCACTGCATTTTCTGATGTACTTTTCCTCTTCTCTGTGTTTAGCTATAATTATATCTGCTGGAGTCACTGGCTTTGGCTCTTTCTGCAGTGGAACATCCTCTCCATTACACTCTTTTGTTTCTGTTTATGTGTTAAATGCTTGTGTTTCTTTTCTCTCTTATTTACCACCGTTCGTCTGTTGTGCATCTTGTGGTTGTTGCTGTAGACCTTAAATGCTTGCTTTTCTTTTATATGTTCTCTGAGCATTAATCATCCACTGCTGTCATAATCAGAGGCACAACAAATTTGTCAAGGGTCTGAAAAATTATTCGTCCGTCGGGGCCGACTGGTATCAGGGAAAAACCACTAGTATTACTATCAATCCACCACTCACGACACAGCACTAGCGGACCAGCTTCAGCTTCTATCAATCTGTACCTTCTTACTACGTCCGTTTGGTCTCTTGTCTAGGCGTAACACGTCCCAACTTGGATATGTGCGTAGCAGCGAAATGAGTGGAGTAAGTCTGGGGGGTCCGCCTATTCCTTTTAATTCTAATGTACCGTTTTTTACCTTTAAACAAATTTCTCTGGGCACTAATCCGATGAAGGACATCTCTTCATTTTAAAATAGGATGTAAGGACTATAGTGTGTGTGTGTGTTATATGTGTTGATGTCAGTTTTTAGTACGTCAGGTATCAGCGAGTGCCTAAGCGTCCACTCTCCCTTACTATCCTTTATTCTAAAAAAGTAAATCCTTTCCTGTATTATTCAGCAACCATCGGTATATTTCGTTCTGATGTACTTCCGGTATCCTAAATATTTGGTCACATTTATTTAATACTCCCTCTTCACTTATCTGTTTATCCCAATTTATCTCTCTACAATCCGCTGTCATAAGTTTTATCTTTTCCCTTATGATGATTTGATCTATTGCGGGTGTGTCACATCCGCCAATATCTGATTATTGCTTTAACTATATTTTCATTTCTTTTATTACTTGTTTATTTATATATATTTATATATGCTTTCTTTTACTTCATACACGCAGGCTCTATGCCTAGGTGTTAACACACACATAAAACATATACACAAAAAATGTACACCCCAAATTACACACAATACAAGCGCTTTTGATGAGTTTTACAAGTTTGAGTACTCCAAATCACTTCAATACTAATTTAACAGTTCATCACACAACTGGGCCCAGAACACAAATACCACCTGTAGGAATTTCAGATATCTTTTATCTCCCCGTTCCTAGCGAAACCTCATACACATGGGCTCTAGCCCTTGGACACGAGATCGTACATTAATCACCTACAGGACTTTTTCATAATACCACCTGTTAAGCTCCGCGTCTTAGAAACACCTCACTTTTCAATGAGTTCTATACTTAGCGGCTTATTACAGGACTTTTTCACCTGCCACGTCTGAGGATTTGCTACCGTCCTCTACCTAGTGAACTGCAGGACTTTGAACCATCTGGGTCCGGCCCCACTGGTTGGCGAATCCTCGTGTACGGGCTCTAGCCCCAACACAGTGGTGTTACCTCAGATATACCAAACAGAACGTGCATGCACCACAAATATAAAATAACCTTTTTTTTGTATTAACACAAATACAGTACTTATTTTGTCAATATCAGCAACATTCAACAACATGTGTTCAATATACCTTAGGAGTTGCTCCCTCTAGCTGGAAACACGCATACTAACAGACCATGAACTTCTAATGCAGAAATTTGACAAAACAGGTTTTCTGCTTACCTTCTCTATGTTGGCCAAAGTCGATGGTCTGTCAGCCTGCGGTGGTCCCAGGTCCCCAGAGGGGCCGCCCCTCAACGGCAATCGCAGTCAGGGGTCACCAATAAATGTGGGAGATAATTCTTCCACCTGTTGATGTTGCTGTTAGTTTAAAATATCAATCAGTTAACAAGCAGTTAACAAGTTATTAACAAAGAGAATTAAAGAAGAATTAAAGAAGTTTACGCCATGCAGAGCTGGATGAAGTAAGTCAGGCTTTTATTGCAGCAATAAGAACCCAGGTGAGCCAGACTAGCAATGCTTTAGATCAAATCACAAGCAATGCCAAAATCAGACTACCTTCCCAGTCAAAATCATGCTCCTTTTATACAGTTTCTGAGAGGGGGGATCTCCAGTCTCCTCCCCTGTACCTTCACCTCGTTTGACCGCATCAGAATTTTTATTCCATTATAATCCAGTTTATATCAATTAATATTTCCATTATAATTACACCTTGTTATTTTTGACTCCTCCCTGCACTTATCTGACTCCTCCCTGCACTTATCTGTCTCCTCCTACGCTCATTAATTTCCCATTATAAATCGTTTTCTTTAATATTTATTTTCTATTATCTTTGCACTTTTCGTTTCTTTTTTGTAAAAAATATAGGGTGGCGCTTGTTTTCAAGGCTTTTTCCTCGTTTTTCTTTGGTTTGTTCTTCATTTCTCAAGAGACCAGCCATGGGTAAGCATCTCCTTTGCACTATTTTACTTATTTGCCTTATTTTACTCATTTCAATGCTTCTCATGTATTTTGTTCTATTTTATAGCTGACCACGACTTCTCCATTGATGACTTTATTCCTTTGGATGATTAAGACAGCCAAGGCAGTCCAGATCGTGTTCCTTCTGAGGACTACAACCCGACTGAACCTGTTATGGATCAGGCCTCCGTGAGTCCTGTCCGAGCTGATTCTGAGTCTAGTACTCCAGCTCCATCTGTCAGAAAGCCTAGATGGTATGTAAGTATTGGTAACCAAACTGATTTTAAAGTGTCTGTTAGTACACAGACTAACGAGACAGCTACTGTTGGTACTCAAACAGATTTTTCTCAAGCACCTGTTCCTCTGTTAAATCGTGGCATTTCTGCTTTTATTCCTCCCACTGACCTTCCTCTTGGTGTTGTTTTAGCTCAAAGAAGGTTTGATATGTAATTTTATTTTTGTTGATGCTTCACCCTAGCCCCTTATGTTTTTGTATTATAGGTTGGGCTTTTATACTCTGTATTTTTATATTATTACCATGTAGATACACATTTTTATTCTGTATCTACTCTTATTAAACTATATTATTCACAAGACTGGCTCTGTGTCTCTGATTTTTCCCTGCTCTTTGTTTGTTTGTACCAGCCTGTGCCCATTGTGCCTTGCACATATGTTTTAGGGAAATTCCTGATCCTTTTAAGTTTGGTTTCGAGGACATAATTTATTACATAGGTTACTGTGCACCTCGCTAGCTTCTCTCATTGTCTGTTTTTTCTATGACCTGATCTTTGCGTTTTTTCTATGTTTCTCTCATTAACTTGGTTTCTGTTTATCTGCATGGGCAATTTTCAGGTATTTCCCAAGCTCCTGGTACCACTGTTTCTTACTTGCTCCTGTCCTGTCTTTCTGCTATAATGGTATACTTACAGGCCTTTTATATTTCTGCCTGCACAAATATATAAATTAAAACATGCTTACATGAATATAAGTTGATTAAAACATGCATACGTATTTGATTAAAATATGCTTACATGAGCTATAGAAAAGCTCTTAGTGTAGCTAGATCAAAGTATCTCTCCACTCTTATAGAAAATAAAAATAATCCTAGATTTTTATTTAATACCGTAGCCAAATTAACCAGAAATAAGACCACTGCAGAAATCTCCACAACAACATCGTGTGAGGACTTCATGAACTTTTTTAATAATAAAATTTAAAATATTAGGCATAAAATTGACGCTTTGAAACCAAACAATGTAAGTTATGCAGATGGTAAACTAGCCATGTCAGATCGGAACTTAGAATACTTGAAGAGAATGAACTAATTTCACTCATCTCTTCTGCAAATTCATCAGATAGTACCAGCAATAACAGAACCCCTGTTAAGAATAATTATCACTAGAAGCGCCGCGCCAGTGTCACCTACTTATAACACGGTTCAGCTGCCATTTGACCGCCTATTGTTTTGAATGGGAAGCTGTTGCTGAAACACAATGATCGCTAGATGGCGCTTTCACCCAAAGCAAATAGTTTAGCTCCAAGATCAACTTGCACTTGGACAATGCGCCATTCATTCCCACGTTGATAATCAGCGGTATCTTTTTTTTTTTTATATTCAACTGAGTAAAACCTACTACAGAGTCTCTAAGGGGACAAAGGAAGAGGGGAAAAAATGGCAGAAAAAAACAAGTCATGTTTTGCATTATAACCCAAAGTATGACTTTTTTCTGCCGTTTTTTCTCCTCCTTTGTCCATCTAGGGGCTTCATACTATAACAAAATGGAAAGCTCTACTTAATTTTATATCGTATGGAAAACATTTATTAGTTTGTTCATTCCTTTTGAAGCTTCTGAAAGTCTCAGGTGATGCAGGAGCAACGATTTAGTTCTGAACTCACTTCCGTGAAATTATCGTTAAACAATATTAGATTTGAATGAATCAGATCTACCACAGCAGATAATAAACTATGCTATGTCATAATCGAAGCAAACACCATGATTATGCCTCGTTTAGTTTAGTGTTGCTAGGCAACGAACCACGCGCCTAATCGGCGGGAACGAGGTTCACTTGGCCGCGGTGTATTATAAACCTGCGAATTGTTTCACTGCTGTGCTCATGTAATAAAAGTGAGGGAAATGTGGAAGTGATGTGTGGCCACTGAATCAGAACTAAATCAAAGATTTTGGTAACTACACTGAGTGTAACATTTGCATAGTGACACTAAACAGCTGAACAACTTCACTTTTCCGTTTACCTCTGAGAAAAAAGCTGTATTTTGTTTGTTTATATTTAGAATGTTTATAAAAGTACAAGAAGTAGGCGCGCGCGCACACACACACACACACACACACACACACCTCCGCTGAGCCCTCGGTCAACATCTAATCACCGTCGGTATGCAAATGATTCAAGTCGTGGGCTTCATTGATAATTGGAAGACCTTTGAGGGCAAAACTGGCCTGTTAGGGCGGGGCGGTGTGCGTCCCACTCGGGAAGGTGCTGCTCTCATTTCCTGTAGTATAGCTCATAGTCTCAGAAGAGGCCTAGTTAATCGGTGACAATGCAGAGCCCAGGCCAGGGAGCAGACAGACAGGCTAAACCAACTGTCTGCTAGCTGCATAGAGTCGTCACTCAGGGTTCATCATATTGAGACTGTGTTTGTTCCCCGAGCTAAAAACAAATTTAGAAAGACTCAGAAAGTCTGTTTTAGTAATTTAATTAACATAGATATTACAAACTCAGATCATACTTAATGCGCAGCCGGCACCTCTGATCTGAAGCTAGGACTATTAAATATAAGGTCTCTCTATCTAAAGCAGTTATAGTTAATGAAATTATCACGGATCAGGAGTTTAATATACTCTGTTTAACAGAAACCTGGATTAAACAGGACGAGTATGTAGCTCTAAATGAAGCTAGTCCTCCTGGGTACAGATACATACACCAGCCTCAGTTAACTGGTAGAGGAGGAGGCGTCGCAGTTATTCACAATGATAATTTGACTATTGTACAAAAACACGGACACAAATTTAATTTATTTAAAATTCTTTATAGTAACATAAGTGTATTTAACTATATTAAGTCAGCTCAGTCGATTCCGCTAATTGTCATTTACACACCTCCAGGGCTGTACTCTAAATTTCTTAGTGAATTTTACCGTTTATCAGTAATCTCCCAAAGTTCCCAACTTCGATTAGATCACCGTCTGACCCCACAGAACTCGATCAGGCGACTGAATATTTAGAGTCGACATTTCGCTATACCTTAGATAATGTAGCTCCAGTTAAAAGAAAAATTATTAGAGATAAGAAACTTGCTCCCTGGTATACCAATCACACGCGCACTTTAAAACAGACCGCTCGGAAATTAGAACGTAAATGGCATCAAACTAAATTGTTAGTATTACAAATAGCATGGAAGGAGAGCATCCTAAACTATAGAAAAGCGTTTAGTATAGCTAGATCAACATATCTCTCCACTCTTATTGAAAATAACAAAAATAATCATAGATTTTTATTTAATGCTGTAGCTAAATTAACCAGAAATAAGACCACTGCAGAAATCTCTACAACAACATCATGCAATAGTAAGGACTTCATGACCTTTTTTAATAATAAAATTGTAAATATTAGGCATAAAATTGAGGTTTTGAAACCAAACAATGTAATTGATGCAGATGTTAATCTAGCCATGTCAGATCAGAACCTAGAATACTTTACTCCCCTTGAAGAGAATGAACTAATTTCACTCATCTCTTCTGCAAATTCATCAACCTGTATATTAGATCCTGTACCGACACATTTTCTTAAACAGATAGTGCCAGCAATAACAGAACCCCTGTTGAGAATAATTAATTCTTCACTCAGCATTGGTTATGTTCCAAAATATTTTAAATTGGCAGTTATCAAACCAATAATTAAGAAACCTGACCTCGACACCTGTCAGCTGTCCAGTTACAGGCCATTATCAAACCTCCCCTTTAACTCTAAGATTCTGGAAAAGATAGTAGCGGAGCAGCTATGCTCATTTCTACATGGAAATGGCATACATGAACTGTATCAGTCAGGATTTAGGCCTCATCACAGTACAGAGACAGCACTCGTTAAAGTAGTGAATGACATCCTATTGGCCTCTGATCAGGGTTGTGTAACTATGCTTGTATTACTCGACCTCAGTGCAGCTTTTGACACCATTGATCACGCTATTCTTCTTCACAGATTAGAAAATGTAATAGGAATTAAGGGTACAGCCCTCTCCTGGCTTAGATCCTATCTGACCCATCGTTATCAGTATGTAGACTTATTCTGCATGTTCTCTAGTGGAGTTTGGCGTTCCGCAGGGTTCAGTTTTAGGTCCACTGCTTTTTTCTCTTTACATGCTTCCTCTGGGCAACATAATCCATAAGCATGGTATTAGTTTTCATTGTTATGCTGACGATACATATATGTCTCAGCAAAACCTGATGAGAAAAAACAGCTTACTAAAATTGAGCAATGTGTGCAGGACATAAGAAATTGGATGCTAATTAACTTCCTTCTGCTAAATCCAGATAAGACAGAAGTTCTAGTCATAGGACCGCATACATCTAGGAGTAAAATTTTAGATCACACCGTAATTTTAGATGGCCTTTCTGTTCCATCAAATGCAACAGTGAAAGACCTTGGTGTAATTATTGATTCCAGCCTTTCATTTGAAGCTCATGTAGATAATATTACCAGGATAGCATTCTTTCACCTCAGAAATATTGCCAGGATAAAAAATGTATTGTCGCTAAACGATGCAGAAAAACTAGTTCATGCTTTTATCACCTCTAGGTTGGACTATTGTAATGCCTTACAATGTCTGGTTGTTCAGCTAGATGCATAAATAAGCTTCAGCTAGTCCAGAATGCAGCAGCGAGAGTCCTCACTAGAACCAGAAGATATGAGCACATCACCCCTATCTTAGTTCACTGCATTGGCTCCCTGTGAAATTTCGCATTGATTTTAAAATACTACTCTTGACATATAAAGCATTAAATGGTCTCGCGCCGCAGTACCTGAGCGAACTGCTAGTGTCTTACGATCCGCCGCGCCTACTTCGATCAAAGCATGCAGGCTGCTTGTCAGTATTGCGTATTATAAAAAATACAGCTGGGGGCAGATCTTTTTCTTACAAAGCCCCAAAATTATGGAAAAGTCTTCCAAATAGTGTTCGGGACTCAGACACAGTCTCAGTGTTTAAGTCCAGGCTAAAAACCTATTTATTTAACCAAGCATTTTTATAAATAGATTAGCCATAGGTAAAGGAGCAGATCTGGGGGACTCATGGACGTAGAGTATTATGGTGAACTGGTATGTTTGGATGCTGTCTTCCTCACTCTCATTGATCACTCAGGTTTGCTGACGGTGAGGTGATTGTTTGCTTTACCTCTCAGGAAGCCCTTATGTTTGTGTTTCCTTCTGGCTCTCCCTTTTAGTTATGCTGTCATAGTTAGTCCTGCTGGAGTCTCTGCTTGCACTCTATAGTTAATATACATTCACATTATACATTGTGTGACTGTGACCATACCTAACTGCCATCTATTATAGCTTTACTGCCTGCCACCTAACACACAGTACAAAATGCAGATCATTTACTGCTTTCTGTTTCACCAAAATTCTTCTAGGTAGAGAGAATCATCCCCAGACACCAGACACATCCCAAAGAGACACACGGGGCATCCATGTGACGAGATCTTCAACCAGAAGCGGGGCACCAGGATGGGTCAGACAGGTCCGGAGGGCAGAGGGAGTCTGGATCACTGGCAGCTCAGGAACTACATGTGTAGCTCAACAGAGAGAGAGAGAAAGAGTGAAAGGGGGAGACAGGGGGAGAGAGGAAAGAGAAAGAGGGGGAGAAAGAGAAGCACTTAGGTATGCCATCTCTCCAAAACAACTGACTTCCTGTGAAATGCATTCCTAAATTGAGCCCATGACATGCAATGTGAAATTTGTTTAGCTCAATAAGCTGTGAATGTGTACCAGGGTTTGTGTGCATTAGTGCAAGTTTGTATGAGCTATTCAGCAAAATCTCGTGTCAGATGGCAGCAGGTTTCAAATTTTATAAAAAATCTATTTTCATAAGTTTTTGAGCATGTTGATACCCCTTAATAAACCCAAAATGGTATAAAAAAAAATCCTTGTGTGGCTTGACATTGGATAGAGGCTAATCATGTGGTCCACTTCGCCCATGTTTTTTATTAAAGTGCCCCTATTATGCCATTTTAAAAGTTGCTAATATTGCTTTATGAGCCTCTTTAAACAGGTTTACATGTATGCAAGGTCAAAAAAACCTTTAGTTGTCTCCAAAAATAGATTTAATTTTACCCCATTTCTAAATAATTCGTAAATGACTTGTGTAAAGCAGTTTGAAGAATCAGTTTGTCTAAACCACTCCTTTCGGTAAGCCCTCACTGCTGTGATTGGTCAGATGGCGCGGTCCTTTATGATTGGTCTCTCGCTACAGTGTGTTTGGGAAAACAAAACGCCCATTACCATAACTGAATGACAGCTTTGGAGACCTGTCAATACCTAGGAAAGATGGCCTCGGTTTTACCCTATCAATTCGAGCCGGAGTCTGACGATGAAACAGTTGAAGTGGCACATAGTTCACATTTAGTAGTACACACTTTACATAATAGTCCCTGTTGCCATGAGAGCGTTTTCCTTTAAACGATCCAGCACTTTGATAGAGGTGAAATACCAGTGTAGATATAAGTGGGATCCTTCTGGTAGTGACCCTGACATGCAAACAATAGCATTTCTTCCATTTTCCACCGACTTGTCTTAAAATGTGTTTTGATCCCTGTAGACTTTAAAATTAGGCACCAAACCACGGGACTGGCAAACACAAAGGCCCTGCGACCTGTGAGATTTGGTTTCCCAGGCTCACATTAGTGATGGGAATTTCAAATCATTTTAGTGACTCAGTTCTTTGAATCTTTTTTGAGTCATTTATTTCATTTTGTTTTTTTGATCAGAAAAAAATATATAAAATGTAAAATTTTCAATAAACAGACCCCAAACACGACTACATACACACAATTTGGCTATAATCTCAGTAATTAAAATATTACAATGCAGCTAAAGACATATGATAAACAAAATAAGCAGCTCACGTCTCATATCTTCCGAACGAACCGTTCGTTTTTTTGACACTTAACTTTAAGTTAAGACTCTATGCAGTGCAGTGCACAGGAAACAGTATTGAATGAACGGTTCTGCTAATGAGTCCCCGAGTCGTTCGTTCTTTTGTCATGTGACTCCCATAGAAGCTATGCAGTGCAGTACACAGGAAACAGTATTGAACCAACGGTTCTGCTAATGAGTCCCCGAGTCGTTCGTTCATTTGCCCATGACTCCCATAGACGATATGCAGTAAAATAGATTAGGTTTTGTTCGAATATTGATATTATTGTTTATTGTAATCTAATAAAAAAAGCATACAAAAAAATGACAGTAAGTGTATCGAGTGTATGTTCTTGTCAATTATGTCAATGATGTATACTTTTGCATTTATTAAAAAAATATTATGCAAATATAATGTACTCAAATATCATTTTTGTATTTATTAATTATTTATTTATTTTGGAAAATGTGTAAACATCATTCATTTTAACATTAGGTGCAAACATTAATTAGTTGTGAATAATAATAGTATTAATAACTAAACATTTGCTTCATAACATTTGCTTCATATTTCGTGAAAAAAATAGTAAGGGACAAAATTAAATCACATAGATTTGAATACTAACCTACAAATGATTGGGTCAAACAAATGTCACCTAAATACTAATATAAAGTGTTGGGGTCAGACAAAGTTCAGGGTGTATCCCCCCCATCCATCGTCACTTTTTTACACTAAATAAGGGGCAGTGAAGTGAATCCTCAAAACCTGATTTGACAAGCTCAAGAGAATGGCCACAAGAAAAGGGAGTGACATTTGGACACATTTTCTGGCAACTTCAGCCACAGAGGGTAAGTGTAATTTATGCAAGAAGACTTTTTCCACCAAAGGAGGAAAACTTCCAATTTGAGGAGACACCTGAAATCTATTCACCCAACTGTGCTGTTAGCACAAGTAAGAACAGAGAGTGGCCCTTTTGCAGCTGGAAAGATTTCCAGCAGCATTACTTCAGCCTGACCCTTAACTGACTCATTGACCAGGTCCACACCTGCCAATTTACCCGCAGCACCCACCACCATCCAAGAATCAGTTCGGGCATGGAGACCACATCATCAAACCTCAATGGGCAGTTTCATAACAAGACCGATGGACCCATTAAGACAGAGCAAACTTGATGAGGCCTTGGTCAAAATGATTGCTCGTGACTTTCAACCATTTTCAGTTGTTGAGGATAAGGCCTTTAAAGAAAATTTTTTAAATCTCCTGGACCCATCATACATTCTACCAAGTAGAAAAACATTGTCAAAAACCATACTGCCTTAGCTTGGCAGAAATAATGGATGAAATCAAGAGTGCCTCTGCGGTACAACAAACTGCTGGACTTCTGTGAATGCCACAAGTTATATGGCTGTGACTTGTCATTTCATAGAGGATTTTCAGATGACATCCTGTCTTTTAGACTGCTTTGTTCTGACAGAAAGACACACTGTCTCTCACCTGGCAAGAGAGCTGTCCAGAGTTACTAATGAATGGGATGTGGATAACAAAATTGTAGCTTGTGTAGCTGACAATGCCAGCAATATTGTTTTAGCTCTAAAAGAACACCTCCACTGGAACCACATACCATGCTTTGTTCATGTTAAACCTCATTGTTAAAGCTGCACTGAAGGAGGTCCAAAATGTATTGCAAAGGGTGAAATCAATTGTTGAATACTTCAACAAAAGCACAGTTGCTTCAGACAGACTCAAGGCCACACAAAAACAGATGGGACAGGAGCCGCTGTGTCCACAAGGTGGAATTCAATTTATTACATGTTAAAAAGGTTCACTGATCTAAAAGATCCAATCATCTCCACCCTGGCATTTACATTTAGGCATTTGGCAGACGCTCTTATCCAGACTTACATTTTTATCTTATTATACATCTGAGCAGTTGAGGGTTAAGGGCCGCGCTCAAGGGCCCAACAGTGGCAACTTGGTGGTTGTGGGGTTTGAACCTGGGACCTTCCGAACCGTAGTCCAATGCCTTAACCACTGAGCTACCCCTGGCACTCACCAAAGGGGCGAAGGAGACAGAGAGAGATAGATAGAGAGAGAGAGACATGAACAAAGAATGAGAAGGTGGGGGTGGGAGCGTTTGCACCTTTAAGAACAGATAAAGGGGAGACAGGAAGATAGCAGCAGGGAAGATTTACCACATTAATATCAGATCTATGAGCAGGAGAGTAGAAATAACTCCTTTTTATATAAAATAATTATGAGTTATAAGAAATTATATTAAATATAATTGTTCATCTTTATAGGTTTGTGACTGCCTCCAAAGTCATTTTGATGACAAGAGGTCTTCAGAAGATTTTGTCAGGTTTTAGAAAAATCCATCCTGTCTAGGACCTGTTAACTAATTAGTGGACACCCTCATGGCTGAAATCAACGGAAGGTTTGGCAAAGTTTAAATTTATTGGGAAGCTTGCTGATGCTACTTGCTTTCCCCCAAGGTTCAAAAAGCAAGCCTTTGTCAACCAACAGGCTGCAGATGAGACAGTAAAGAGGATCACTACAGCTGCAGCACATGTTAACCCAACTCAGGGTGACGTGGGGACTTTTCCAGATTGTGCTGCAATCGTCACTGCAACAGCCATGTTTTGAAAGGACTTTGATGAAAGGGTAGCAAGCATGAGGCCAATTTCTGCCACCATTGCCCATACTTCAGATACAATTATGGAGATACAGGCCTATCTTGCAGGGCCACTTTTACCCCGCACATCAGACCCTCTGGCATGGTGGAGGAGGAGTTCCCCTGTATACAAAAGCCTCTTTGAGGTCATGAAGACTAGACTTTGTATTGTGGCTACATCTGTGGCATCTGAGAGAGTTTTTTCTAAGACAGGGCAGATTATCTCTGATAGAAGAAACAGACTGAGTCCATCCAAACTCCAGGAGCTTGTTTTTATCAATGCAAACTTGCTCTGAACCAGGGGTCCGTTCTTCGTACGTCGCTTGACACATCCGAGATGAAGTGACACATCTAAGATGAGATCATCGTGTTAATTACGAAGTCGGTTCTTCGAGCTCACCTGTTGTTGATGGTTAGTATAGCTGGATTGAGTTGTCTAGGATTATTGCGCGCTCGTGCGTTGGTTTAAAAGGCGATATGCATCGACAGTAGAAATCACAATCCCTTTGATTGGTTGACGAAATGAAAAAAGAGCGGCTCAACTTTTTTTTGTAACACGTGTTATGCGCTGAAATGCCCCCCTGCCATGGATTGCCTCCCCTACATAATCGTTATCAAATATATTAGAACATAAATTCATATGTTAATGGTTTACAAATTACATGAGACAATAAAATAAAATAAGCAATATGAAAATAAATATGTTGTATATGAAAAAATAGAAATATTAAAAAAGAAATTTAAATTGCTGGAAATTGAAGGGATAATGTTCAATGTTGTTAGTGGTTATGCCCCACAGGTAGGATGTGAGTTAAAAGAGAAGGAGAAATTCTGGAGTGAGTTAGATGAAGTGATGCAGAGCATCCCCAGAGGTGAAAGAGTGGTGATTGGTGCAGACTTCAATGGACATGTTGGGGAAGGGAACAGAGGTGATGAAAATGTGATGGGCAGGTTTGGTCTTCAGGACAGGAATGTAGAAGGACAGATGGTGGTGGACTTTGCAAAGAGGATGGAAATGGCAGTGGTAAATACTTTCTTCCAGAAGAGGCAGGAACATAGGGTGACATATAAGAGTGGAGGCAGAAGCACTCAGGTCGACTACATCTTGTGTCGACGTTGTAACCTGAAAGAGATCAGTGACTGCAAAGTGTTGGTAGGGGAGAGTGTAGCCAGACAACACAGAATGGTGGTGTGCAAAATAACCCTGGTGGTGAGGAAGGCGAAGTGGACAAAGCCAGAGCAGAGGACAAAGTGGTGGAAGCTGAGAAAGGAAGAATGTTGTGAAGTCTTTAGGGAGGAGTTGAGACAGGCTATGGGTGGTCAGGAGGTGCTTTCAGTTGACTGGACAACTACAGCCAATGTGATCAGGGAGACAGGTAGGAGGGTACTTGATGTATCATCAGGTAAGGGGAAAGTGGACAAGGAGACTTGGTGGTGGAATGAGGAAGTCCAGGAGTGTATACAGGGAAAGAGGCTAGCTAAGAAGAAGTGGGACACTGAGAGGACTGAAGAGAGTAGACAGGAGTACAGGGAGATGCAGAGTAAGGTGAAGGTAGAGGTGGCAAAGGCCAAACAAAGAGCATATGAGGACTTGTATGCTAGGCTAGACAGTAAGGAGGGAGAGGGGGATTTGTACAGGTTGGCAAGGCAGAGAGATAGAGATGGGAAGGATGTGCAGCAGGTTAGAGTGATTAAAGATAGAGATGGAAATGTACTAACAGATGCCAGGAGGGTGATGGGAAGATGGAAGGAGTACTTTAAAGAGGTGATGAATGAGGAAAACGAAAGAGAACAAAGAGTAGAAGAGGTGACTGTTGTGGAACAGGAAGTAGCAAATATTGGTAGAAGTGAGGTGAGAAGGGCGTTGAAGAGGATGAAGAGTGGAAAGGCTGTTGGTCCTGATGACATACCTGTGGAGGTATGGAAGTGCTTAGGAGAGGTGGCAGTAGAGTTTTTGACAAGTTTGTTTAACAAGATCTTGGAGAGTGAGAGGATTCCAGAGGAATGGAGGAGAAGTGTATTGGTGCCAATTTTTAAGAACAAGGGAGATGTGCAAAGCTGTGGCAATTATAGAGGTATAAAGCTAATGAGCCAGACAATGAAGCTGTGGGAAAGAGTAGTGGAAGCTAGGTTAAGGGCAGAGGTGAGCATTTGTGAGCAGCAATATAGTTTTATGCCTAGAAAGAGTACATCAGATGCAGTATTTGCTTTGAGGATGCTGGCGGAGAAGTACAGAGAAAGTAACAGGGAGTTGCATTGTGTCTTTTTAGATTTAGAGAAAGCGTATGACAGGGTGCCAAGAGAGGAGCTGTGGTATTGTATGAGGAAGTCTGGAGTGGCAGAGAAGTATGTTAGAGTGGTGCAGGACATGTATGAGAGCTGTAAGACAGTGGTAAAATGTGCTGTAGGTGTGATAGAAGAGTTTAAGGTGGAGGTGGGTCTGCATCAAGGATCGGCTCTAAGCCCCTTTTTGTTTGCTCTGGTGATGGACAGGATGACAGATGAGGTAAGACAGGAGTCCCCATGGACTATGATGTTTGCAGATGACATTGTGCTCTGTAGCGAGAGCAGGGAACAGGTAGAGGAAAATTTGGAGAGGTGGAGGTATGCTCTGGAAAGCAGAGGAATGAAGGTTAGCCGCAGCAAGACGGAATACATGTGTGTAAATGAGAGTGACCCAGGAGGATCGGTGAGGCTACAGGGAGCAGAGGTAAAGAAGGTGCAGGATTTTAAGTACTTGGGGTCAACGGTCCAGAGCAACGGGGAGTGTGGAAAGGAGGTGAAGAGGCGGGTACAGGCAGGTTGGAATGGGTGGAGAAAAGTGTCAGGTGTGTTGTGCGATAAAAGAGTATCAGCAAGAATGAAAGGAAAGGTGTACAGGACAGTGGTGAGACCAGCGATGCTCTACGGCTTAGAGACAGTGGCGCTGAAGAAAAGACAGGAGGCAGAGTTGGAGGTAGCAGAGCTAAAGATGTTGAGGTTCTCTTTGGGAGGGACAAGGATGGATAGGATTAAGAATAAGTTTATCAGAGGGACAACCCACGTTAGATGTTTTGGAGATAAAGTCAGAGAGGCCAGATTGAGGTGGTTTGGACATGTTCAGAGGAGAGATTGTGAATATATCGGTAGAAGGATGCTGAGGTTGGAACTGCCAGGCAGGAGGTCTAGAGGAAGACCAAAGAGGAGATTTATGGATGCAGTGAGAGAGAACATGAAGTTAGTTGGTGTGAGAGAAGAGGATGCAGAGGATAGGGTTAGATGGAGGCAGATGATTCGCTGTGGCGACCCCTGAAAGGGAACAGCCGAAAGACAAAGAAGAAGAAGAAGAAAAAAGAAATTTAAATACAACATGTATACTTTTATATTGTTTATTTTATAATAAAATTAGTTTTTTTAAACAATTTAAAACAATGTTGTTGTTAGGCTTTATATTGTAATATCTTGATAACTATATGTTATTGTTGTGGATCATACTGTAGTGTATAGTGTGAAAACTTTCACTTGTTTATTTAAACTTTACAATTTATTTTTATTTTTAATTTAAATAAAAAATAAAAGCAACAGTATAATACTTTGTTTGATTTTTATTTTATATACGTAAATATAACTGCATAGCGTTATATTGTGACAAAAGAATGAACGACTCAGTTTAGGAGACGCATTAGCAGAACCGTTTGTTCAATATTGTTTCCTGTGTACTGCACTGCTTATCATGCTTATAGTGTTTTACAAAATCATCCATAATACAGATAATAATATCCAGGTCGTTAGATTTTTTTGCCCCCAAATCTATTCTAAAATGTGTGACCTCCTACCCTGCACAGGTCACAAAAACTTTTATATTGAATGTGTGGCCACATGTCCTGCAGAGTGCACAACCTTTTTATTAAATATGATTACTTTGCATATTTATTACTAATTATTTATAGAAATTTCAATTATTCTTTTCAATAACTTTCAGGTCATGTGACCTATTGCCCCAAAATCTATTCTACAATGTGTGAGCTGCACAAACAATTTTTAAATAGAAATATTAATGATTTTATATCATTTAACTTGGTTCATAAAGCCAGCCTTGAATCTACATTGTCATCCATCTTGAGTCTGAAATAAAAGACAATTTAAGTATGAAATAAATAAAACATAAAAAAAATATAAATGCAATTTCATATAAGCAACAACACTGGTCTGGCATACCCTATGTCCATGGGCCTTTTTATACACTTTCACGTTGACGTGCAAACATGCCAACACCGCTCCGACAGGCCTTCTCAGACCCTTACCGATTCCATACCACCCATGGTCCAACATTGCCCTGAACTTTGTCACAAGATTACCTCCCCTTTACTGTCTAATGCTGCAGTAATTCATCTGCACTTGGATACACCACATTCTGCTCCACCCCATGATGTACAGTGCCCCAAAAAAGTTGTAAGCAGCTGTTTCCATCCTCAACCAAGCTCTGCAGTAGTCGTATGGATTCGGGAAAACATTAGTTTTTTAAATATATGATAACAGGGTTGAATGGAAAGTAACGGTCACACATAGTAAAAGGGTTGAATGGATACAATTCTTTTAATTGTAGATCACAATTGTAGATTGCAACAAAGAACGAATGTTATTTAATAATATTCAAGAGAAAAAATTTTATATGAATAAATGATAACAATCAACAAGACCACAAACTGGATCTGGTGACATATGGCTCTAAGCATACATTTTACCCGGCAGTGGGTCTCATTTACTTCTTGGATGATCCCTGGGTACTATCAATAGTGTGTTCATACACCAGGGCACACCATTTCCCCACAACCTTTGGACTATGCGACTGAACTTTTTTCTGGTGTGCTGTACATAGGGGCTTGTGTGTGGTTATCTGTCAGATTAAAACTGAAGCAGTTTTTTTTTTTTTTTTTTAGAAGTCACACTCCAAGTTCCTTGTTGCAGAACACATGCAGCTCATGTTGTGGTAGATTACTGTCCCCAGTAAAAGTGTGACCAGGTGGAAAAAAAGTGAAAAGTAGAGCACCATTGTGGAGGGTACAGCTGGAAGGTCAGCTGGCATTTCTCTCACTGAATCCTCCACAGCTTGCTCCTGAATGTAAAACAAATTCACATTCGATCGGTTCTGAGCTTGGTAGAGTGAAAGTGTATGTGGGGATTATAAAGTCCTTGGCTGACAAGTCTGATGTACCTACTTTTCAATGTGCCACCCACACCATCTGGGGCACCGTTACCATGGTTGGCTTCAAAAAAGTGTCCCCTTCTTAAAAAGTTCAGTACAAAAGCGGTAAAAATTACCAAGTTGCTTTTACTCTGTGCCGGGACCATCTCTTTAAAAAAAAAAAAGGACAATTGTCACATCTGGGAATTTTCAAGATGCTGATACAGTGCAGATGCAGAGTTAGCTGCAGAGGCTACCAGCCAGAGAGGACATACTTTTGGTCCACCCATGGTGTTAGCAAGCAGCTTAAAGTTACTGCCTCTGTTTCATGTGACTCAGGTTTTTTTCTGTTACTCATTCAGGCTAAATGCTTTTGGTAACAGGGTTGTGGGACACAATTTCAGGGCATAATTACCTTTATTTAAATGTGTTGATCATTAAACACATTAAACAGTATTTGTTATAACAAATGCAAGAAACATAAAAAAACAAAATCATACCAAAAAATGGAGATTTAAAACCTATTTTATCTCTTATATTTAAAATGCAAATTGTTAATGCGGAACTCGAAACGGAAAAAAAAAAGCAATTTTGGGGGTGCATAAAGGCTATGTCAGGGAATCAGAACGGACACAAATGCAGGTCTCCTTCAACGTTTTTTCCTTTATTTTTTTTTGTTGGAGAGGTGCTTTGAAATCAATCAAATCAAATAATTTTTTGAAAAAAAAAAAGACCAAAAAAAAAACAAACAAACTGAACTGTTCTCTCTAGGCACGGACACAGGAGTGCCAAAGTCTCAAAAAGAAAAAAACCCAACAAAAACCACTCTGAAGAGGAAAAAGGCCTTTACTGTGAGGCGTGGCTACAATTCCCTTGGCGAACAGCAGAGGGCGATGGACAACCATACTTGGTCAACCACCACCTGAGCAGTCTCTTTGGCCGAGGGGAGCTTGGAAAGAGGGATGAAGTGGGCTGCTTTGGAGAAGCGGCCCACCACCGTGAGAATGATGGTGTTGCCCCTTGACTCGGGGAGGCCAGTGACAAAATCAAGAGCTAGATGTGACCACTTAGGAAGGGGGGGATGGGTAATGGGCGAAGCAGACCAAAGGGAGGCGAAGATGAACTCTTGTTTGGGGCGCACACTGAGCAAGCTGCCACAAACTGCCTGACATCCTTGGTCATGGCAGGCCACCAAAATCGCTGACAGATGGAGGCCAGCAATCTCTGAACTCCTGGGTGACAAACTAGTTTGGATGAGTGACCCCACTGGATGACTTTGGAGCGCAGTGTCACAGGGACATACAACTTGCCCGCTGGGTATACGCAGGGCCTCCTGAACCTCTCTCTCGACATCCCATGAAAGAGCAGCCACCACCATGCCTTTGGGCAGGATGGTGTCAATAGAGGCCCCCTTCTTGGGGGTCTCAAACTGGCGAGAAAGGGTGTCCGGTTTTGTGTTTTTAGACCCAGGCCTGTAGGAGAGGGTAAAATTAAAGCGGCTAAAGAAAAGGGACCAGCGGGCCTGTCTAGAATTTTGTCTCCTGGCCGAATTGATGTATTCTAAATTTTTGTGGTCGGTCTAGACCATGAACGGTTGGACTGCGCCCTCCAGCCAGTGACGCCACTCACCCAAAGCCAGTCTGACTGCCAACAACTTCCAGTTACCTATGTCATAGTTCCGCTCAGTGGGGCTCAGGCGGTGGGAGAAGTAGGCAAACGGATGCACTTTTCCATCCCGAGAACGTTGTGACAGAACCGCACCAACTCCAACATCAGAAGCAGCCACCTCAACAATAAACTGTCGTTCAGGATCTGAGTAGACAAGACAGGAGCAGAGACGAACCGGGACTTTAATTTATCAAAGGCCTCCTTGGCCTCATTACTCCATTTGAACAGTACCTTTGGAGAGGTGAGCGCTGTTAAGGGTGCAGCCATCTGACTGAAGTTCCGGATGAAGCGCCGATAAATGTTGGCGAACCTCAAGAACCGCTGCAGAACCTTTTGAGAGTCAGGAGTTGGCCAATCAGCTATCGCCCTTATTTTAGTATGGTCGGCTCTGATCTCACCCGCCGAAATCACGAACCCCAAGAACGAAACCGACCTTGCATGAAAGACGCACTTCCCAGCTTTCACGAATACTTGGTTTTCCAAAAGCCGTTGCAACACCTGGCGGACATGCCGAGTGTGTACCTGTAAAGAGGGAGAGAATATTAGGATGTCATCTAGGTACACAAATACAAATTGGTTTACCATGTCTCTCAGCCCATCATTGACCAGGGCCTGGAAGACAGCAGGACCATTGGTCAGACCAAACGGAAGGACTCGGTATTCAAAGTGTCCTGTGGGTGTGTTAAAAGCCGTCTTCCACTCATCTCCCTCCTGCATACGGATAAGGTGGTAAGCGTTGCGGAGGTCAAGCATGGTGAAGACGTGTGAGACGTGGTTACAATTCCCTCGGCGAACTGTGAACTGCACAGCTGCGAAGAAGAGCGGGAGCAGGCCAGCCTTGGGACGGGAAACTGCAGAACAGCGCAAACTAAGTAAAAACAGGACCCAGTCTGGATGCTGGGTCCAGCATGCTGTTCCTTCTTCCAAAAGAAGGAACAGCATGTAACGAACTGGACAGTACACAAAACGGGCAGACTGCTGGCGACATGGTCATAATCTGACACAGGAAACAGACAGGAGGGAATAAATAAGGGTGAATGATTACAACAAAAACGAGGTGAACAGGTGCTGCTCTTGGGAGTGGGTGGCGCTCGTAGTAGCAAGGGAGGTTTACCTACCCCCTAAAGAGCTTTGCTTATATGTTTGGGGTACATCTTCAGAGCCTGTGTCACAATACAGAGTAATTGTCGTATGTTACAGGTATTAAAGCCTGTATGTCAGAGACGATGTTACAACACCGAGCTCGTGTTATGTCTCAAGTATTAGAGCCTGTATTGTTGAAGGGACTGTATCTCAACGAAGGGATGTGCTATGTTTCAAGCTTCCAGAGTCACGGAAAGTGTTATGTTTCGTGTACCCTTGACTGTGTTATGTTCGTGTACCGTTGAATGTGTTATGTTTCTGGTACCCCTTGAATGTGTTTCGTTTTTTGTACCCTTGAGTGTCTTCAACTTCCATAGCCAGTGTTTTGGTTTGTTTAGTTCGAGTATGATTTGTTTGTGTTTTATAAAAAGACTTATTTCAGAAAACCTCTGCATTTATGCCTGCTCTCTCTGCCCACTGCGATAACATCAGCCCGATACCCCTGATTCATGACAGAATGCTCGACCCTAACAAGGGCATAGCAGAAGGGCCCACTGCCAAGCCACGGGAGAGGTTCCTTCGACCCTTGAGAGCCTCAGGTGAGACTCCATCTCCATCTAACAGACGCAGTGGAGGCCCCGCCTGGGAGGGCAACCCAGCATTGCATCGGCCGCCTGGCCAGGAGGACAATCCAGCGCTGCCTTCGAGGCTTGATTTTTTATTTTTTTTCAGAGCGATGTAGTTCTGCCTCCGCCGCCCGGCCTACATGATCCGGTGCTGCCTCATCAGCCAGGTCTGTCGAAAGGATCCAGGACAATCTTCACCACGCGGCTGGGAGGACAAGCCAGTGTCGCATCGGCCGCCTGGCTAGGAGGACAATCCAGCGCTGCCTACGAAGCTCGAGTTTCCCGAGCAACGCAGTGCTGCCTCCGCCGCCCGGCCCACATTGATTTGGCGCTGCCTCATCAGCCAGGTCTACAAAGTGGATCCAGGACGGCCTCCACCACCCTGCGTTGACTTCAGGAGTCCACCACCGCTAGACCCCCGACAGCTATCGGGAGCTGTTGAGGACGAATCAGTGCTGCATCGGCTGCCCGGCTTGGAGGAATACCCGGTGCTGCCTTTACTGCTCAACAGGCGTGAGCAAGTTAGTACTGCCTCCGCCGCCCGGCCTACTCCAGCGATCCAGTACTGCCTCAACTGCCGGGGTTACGCAAGGGTTCCAGCAGCTGTCTCCGCAGCTCGACTTCGACGGCCGTCCGGGCTCGCCCAACCTCCCACCCAGCTCGCAGAGCTAGATTGTCGGCATCAGGAGTTGGGTAAACGCATCTACAATATCGCTCCGGAGGAGCGTTTTAGGAGGGGGGGGTAATGTAAGGGACTGCCCCTTGAGGGCACTGTGGCTATGTTTGTTTTTTGTGTGTAGTTTGGTTAGAAGACCCAGTTTCCCAGAAGGCACCTCGGTCAGGTGATGAAGTTCGTGGGTGAGTGTGTGTGTGTGTCTGCCGCTCTTAGAAGCGTGGGTGAGTGTGTGTGTGTGTGTGTGTCTGCCGCTCTTAGGAGCGTCGGTGAGTGTGTGTGTGTGTGTGTGTGTGTGTCTGCCGCTCTTAGTAGCGTGGGTGAGTGTGTGTGTGCGTGTGTCTGCCGCTCTTAGAAGCGTGGGTGAGTGTGTGTGTGTCTGCCGCTCTTAGGAGCGTGGGTGAGTGTGTGTGTGTGTGTGTGTCTGCCGCTCTTAGGAGCGTGCGTGTGTGTGTGTGTGTGTGTGTCTGCCGCTCTTAGGAGCGTGGGTGAGTGTGTGTGTGTGTGTGTATGTGTGTGTGTCTGCCGCTCAAAGGAGCGTGGGTGAGTGTGTGTGTGTGTGTGTGTGTGTGTCTGCCGCTCTTAGGAGCGTGGGTGAGTGTGTGTGTGTGTGTGTGTGTGTCTGCTGCTCTTAGGAGCGTGGGTGAGTGTGTGTGTGTGTGTGTGTGTGTGTCTGCCGCTCTTAGGAGCGTGGGTAAGTGTGTGTGTGTGTCTGCCGCTCTTAGGAGCGTGGGTAAGTGTGTGTGTGTGTGTGTGTCTCTGCCGCTCTTAGGAGCGTGGGTGAGTGGGTGTATGCTTCGCACATGGGAACGAGTGTGTATGCTGCGCTCATAGGAGCGGGTGGCGCTCGTAGTAGCAAGGGAGGTTTACCTACCTCTTAAAGAGCTTTGCTTATATGTTTGGGGTACATCTCTAGAGCCTGTGTCACAATACAGAGTAATTGTCGTATGTTCCAGGTATTAGAGCCTGTATGTTCGAGCCTGTGTCACAACACAGAGTAATTGTTATATGTTTCAGGTATTAGAGCCTGTTTGTCAGAGACGGTGTTACAACACCGAGCTTGTGTTATGTTTTAAGTATTAAAGCCTGTATTGTTGAAGGGACTGTATCTCAACGAAGGGATGTGCTATGTTTCAAGCTTCCAGAGTCACGGGAAGTGTTACGTACCGTTTCTGGTACCCCTTGAATGTGTTTCGTTTCTTGTACCCTTGAGTGTCTTCAACTTACAGAGCCAGTGTTTTGGCTTGTTTAGTTCGAGTATGATTTGTTTGTGTTTATTAAAAGACTTACTTCAGAAAATCTCTGCATTTATGCCTGCTCTCTCCGCCCATGGCGATAACATCAGCCCGATACCCCCGATTCATGACAAAACACACCGACATCACGTATATAAAGTTAACTGTCTAAAATAACCAGTAAGCTAACTAAAACATATTTTATTTAAATAAATTAATTAATACTTCCCCAGAATAGAGTTCACAGGACTTCTTGTTAGACATCAGTACCAAACTGTTAATGAGTAAATACTGTAGGCAGAAATCCCCACAGCCATGGTCCTACATCTAGTGGAAAGTCTTTTAAAAATGTAGTGACTGTTAAAAGGAGGAACATTTATACTGTAGCACTCTTTTCTATTATATTCTCTTTTCTATAATAATAATAATAATAATAATAATAATAAAAGGGTGCATATTTTTATATAAATCATGAAAAAATAGATTTAGAAAAAAATAGGGAATCAGTAGTAGACCGCCCCATAATGTTTGTAAACAACACCATCATAAAGGCAATTATAGAAGTACAATACTGTACATCTGTTAATGCAATGAGACCACCATATAGCATATTGTGAAGACAACAATACCCAAGTATGTAAATGTTGTTCTTTAGCCCCATAGCTGGACTCCATGCTGAGAAATCAAACCCTGTTTTTTTTTCACAAAAAAAGCAGAAATTCACCTATTCTTCTATTTAAACCTTTAACTATGTACATTATATAATATGTTGTAGTAAAAGCCATACAAGGTCAGAAAAAATATAAGCAAATCTGTTTGACATTAATTTATTTAAAGGAAGAGCAAGACATTAGGAATTACCATTTGAAAGATGTTAACATGTAGTCAGATATTTTATAATTTACATTACTATTTGCAACACTAAAGAAATTTATATTCTGGTTACCATATACTGTATGTGATGACTGATTAAGTGAATTTGTTTTGTTTCACCCAAATCATTTCTTTAATGTAGTTAACATCTTGTTGGTAAGTATTTTATCTTCAACTGAACGTTTCTTGGCAAAGAGGTGATTTGGTTCCCTGTTGTGCAAATCGGGCTGGATCTTAAACATGGGTGCTCCCATGGGCCAGCGGAAGCCTTCAAGGCTATCCATAGCAGTGGTACCATGACCAAAGTCCTGGGAACAGGGCTTTTTCTGCAGCAATTGAACGAGGGTCAGCATGTCAGGGTCAAGCCTAGCCACAAGTCCAGAGCGGACAACTTCTACTGTCTCCTCATCACAGTCCATTAAGGTTTGCAGCAATGTGCTGTAGTACCTGAAAAGCAAGAGTTGAGCAGTTCTTTCATGCAATCATCCCAGAAAATGTGCAGAATATTTTCATGAATAATGGGACCACCACTTAGTCTTTGTCTTTGGATTAGGGATGGAAACCAGAGTACCCATAGGAAACTTACCAAAAAGAGGGAGAACATGCAAACTCCACACACACACACAAACCAGAGGCAGGAATTGAACCCTCGACTCTGGAAGTGTGCGGCCACAGTGCTAACCTGTGCACCGTGCCATGCGCAATTTATTAAAACATATAAAAATATTATTTTTAAGTTCACTTATAATGATGCAGGAAATTGGAATAAGTGACTTTTATTCTGGTTCCCCCATTTAGTTATTCTGACTGCACAAAAATATGTTGACCATATCCATTATATGACCGTGAACATACCTAACCTCCTAGTCTCCGTTGCCCTCCTGAATATCTCTCCCCTATGCATATGCATGTATATAGGATGTATATCAAGAACATTCAAAATCTGTAACATTCAAAATCTGCAAAGTCAATTGGTAAAGAGCTATATAATTAAATGAGAAGATAGCACAATGGCATAGCCATTGCACCTTGCACCTCCAGGGCCTGTATGCACGGAGTTTGCATGTTGTACCCATGCTTGGTGAGTTTTCTAGTACAATCCAAATTATGCTCATTGGCATTCCTGACTTGCCTGTATAGTGTGAATGAGTGTGTGACCTGTGATGGATTGACACCCTGTCTAGGGTGTACCCTACCTCATCCCCAAAGTACCCTTGGATAAGTGGTATAGAATGATAAACAGTATAATGAATGGACACGTATTTTTAAACTAATTTGAATTTAGTGGAAAAAGAGGTGACCTTATATTTTGTAATGTTGAGTTGTAAATGGTGTTGGCATAATTTTTTTGTCCATTTTTGGGGGAATTCAGGACCCTAAAGGGAAGTTTGCCCGGGATGCCATACACACTAGAGCCACTGCCCGAGCGGGAAACTGAGGTGGCATACTGCCAGAGCAAAAATTAAAGCAAAAGTCAAAACACAGATCAGAACTTAATGCTGTGAAAACAGTTTGCAATAATTGATGGATACACTGATATATTTTAATATATAGATACTAGATATATTTTTAATAGTAAACTTAACGTATACCATATAATTTTAATCAAATACAATGTGCAATGTGACTATTTATTGCAAATAAAATCAACTTAAGTAACAAACTAATTTATTTTTGGAGAAATTTTTTAACTAAATTATTTAAACAGCATAGATTCTAGACATTTTAAACTAACCATTTAAATAGTTTTTTTTTTTTTTAAAGGCCCAACCATATCACGTTAAGATTAATCTAAAATTCTGGGAAGATCTTCCTAAATAACCAGCTTTATTAAAACTCACTATCAGTCATTAGAACCACCTGTGCCAGTATTTTATTAGCATTCATTCAGATGGGATGCCAGTTTATCACATGACTTAATCAAAGTTTGTGCTACTTTTAGTTTGTGTTATTATTCTATAATATACCCAAGTACAACCAAAAAGAGAGAGTAAGAAATTTTGATTAGATTTACCTGTTTGGAAAATTTCTGGGCACCTGCACAACTTCTCCAATGGCATCAGAGTTTGAGCGGGCCACTCCACAGATGTCCAGTTTTTTGTAACACTCCTCTTGCACTTCAGTAATCATTTTCTGGAAAGTGCCACAGCGTCGGATAGTCTGATAAACCTTGGAGGAGATGCCATTGGAAATGCATTTGATGCTCTCCTTGAAAAAGGTCTTACCCTACATAAAAGATATAAGATATAAGATACACTTTTCTCAGTATTTTGTAATTATCAAAGTATTACACAATGGCACTCATTCAGTAGTTTACTATTTTAAATTGTATTACCTCTGTGTTAAATACTGCCGCTGCATGAAGAAAGATGTTACAAATGTCATGCATACCATCAATGTCACAGGTAGAATTTTCTAGGCAAGAGAATGTGCTACAACCCACTTGTGAAGCACTGTTCAGACAGCGGACCACTTCCGCTAAAGCATATAAAAAAGTAAACACTGTTTAACTGTATAAATAAAACATTAAATAAATTCTTAGTGAAAATGTAACAAAATGTGTAAAATATTTTAAAAAGAATACTTACATGGACTATTGGCTGAGAAACGAGTTTTTCGTATTGCAGGTGCATACTGCTTTGTTTCAAAGGCAGATAAAGCTGAAACAAGAAATACGAGGAAACCAATTCTTAAGAGCATTTTTGAGCTTTCCCTTTTGTGTCTTTTCTCCAATAAGTATTTTCCTGTTTAAGGCTCGAAGAAAAACACTGGTTTATATAGCTTGCTAGTTTTAAATTAACAGGTCATTAATCCTTAATCTGGTTACGTTATCGAAGACGAAGATAAATATCTCACAGTTAAGTCAAACCTAAACAGGACCAAAAACTTTCCAGTGTCTCATAAATATTCATGATTTTTATTTAAAGTCTCTTGAGCAGTTTCCATTTAATCCAGTAAGTCTGTTATACCTCTATTTTGCCACATTTTAGCACAATTTCTTGCACTTTAATATATGTCTGTCCATATAAGGACCTTCAAAATGCCTAAAACAACTGTACTTTGGAGATATCTTTATGTGTTCAGTTGATAATAATTTGAAAGTTCTTTTCCCAGTTGGTTTTCTAACACAGTTCAGTTTTGTTAGAAAAAGTTAATTGAATTATTGTTTTTCAAGTGCAAATAATCTGTGTCCCAGAAAAGGCAGGGTTGGTAATTACCAGGTAAAATAAAATTCAAAAATTAAAATGCAAAAATGATACAGCATTATCAAAGTCACCACCATTACTCTACATCTTTCCTCAGAATGTAAAAAGATAAAGATGTGTTCCCTTGAATCAGTCTTGACTTACTTTAGGGAAAGGGTAGACAATCCCTAGACAAACAGGAAAGATTATTTCCTGTTCATTTATGCCTACCCTTTCGCGATCTCAAGTCCTGATCTTGTTTCAACACAGATCCTGAGCCTAACATTGAATTAATTCTCTGGCCTTCAGTCTTCCATTAAATTTAATGGAATTAGTCTTTCATTAACATCTACTTATGAGCCAATGGTGAGAAGCAATTGCAGTTCCCAGAGCTAAACCTAGCCTTCATGGGGCCCTAAGCAAAATTCTGCTAAGGTGCCCTCCTTCCTGTTCGGTGAGCCATTTTCTACTTATCCTGTAACACCTGACATCCCAGCGCAATTCTACCTCAATTCCTACTACAATTCTACCTCATATAAAACAGCTTGCTTTATCCATAAGTAAATAAATAGGCAATAACAGGGCAGAATGGGGTATAAATAATATTTATTGAGCTGAAAATAAATAAACTAACAATATATACAGTTAAACCTTGGATTGCAAGCATATTTTGTTCTGGAAGCATGCTTATACTGTATATCAAAGCAATATCATATGAAATAATGAAAACTCGGATGATTCCTTCCATAGTCTAAAAATATTCATATAAAAAATATGTTAATAGAGAACTTTTATGTATATGTGGGCACGGATGTTGACTATACAAGTGACGCACGGGGACTGAGACTAAGCATGGAAAATGATTACCCACAATCCTGTAGTGCAATAGAGAAGGACCATTGGCTCATTTGTGATCTCATGACGCTCGGCAAACAAAACGCATGCTTATTACTCGCGTTACTAAAATTTGCTTGTTTTTCAATTTAAAATTAATTTAAAAAAAATTAGATTGTCTTGCAAAACGCTTGCAGACCCAGTTACTAGCATTTCAAGGCTCCACTGTATTAAACAATACTGTATATTATCAGTATTCATTAACTGTTCTATATATTTAAGAAGAATATAGATTTTATATGATAAACTTTGTGTACCATATACAACCTGTATACAGTAAGCATACTGTACCAGCCATGTGCAGTTAAAACATACCCACTGCGCAACGTGACGTCGTAGTGACGTCTTTTCCATGTCATTTTTGCACGTCCAATTTCTGTCCATTGATGGGGTTGTTTTGTAACGCCAGGCGACGTCTTTTTATCGACGTCTACCGCACGTCTAATGTTGACGTCGGTGGAACGTCTTTTCCATGTCATTTTTGGACGTCCAATTGCAGTCTTTCGTAAGATAGGAATAAGGTGGATAGGCTGCCATGATTTATTTATATAAAATATAATTTACATAAGCTTACATATATATTTATTTATTTTAATATAACAGCGGTTTACTGCCGGAAGGATCTTGGAGAACGAGTGAGCTTCTATAGCACTCTATAGCATGAGCAACATATTCACTCAGAACCTACACCTAATACAGCCTAAGCATGAACCAGAGAACATTTAACAGGTCACACACACCCTAATACACAAACATGGCCAAAGCCACTAGCCCAAACAAACTTCCCAAACATGGTGAACACACAGAAACCCTCCCGCAATGCATTGCGTCAGCCGGGGTTTACCAATACAATATAAAAAAAAATTAAATTACTTGATTATAGGCTACTTTAAATAAAATAAAAACTGTTAGGGAAACAGGAAAATGTAAATGAAATTGTAAATGTAAAAAGTCATACAGATTGTTTATAAATAATCTGTATTCATATGTATAATCATATGTTGATAGGCACTATTTTGTAAAACACATTTACTGCCACTGCCATAGACGTCCAAATGACGTCCCAAAAAAATAAGCCAGATTAGGTCAAATGTTGAACGTCAAAATGACGTCCAAGTTGGGTCATGGTTGGACGTCCAAATAGTGGACCTAGTTTGGACGTCAAAATGACACAAAAAAAAAAAAGCCAGATTAGGTTGTCAAAATGGCGTCAAAATGACGTCCAAGTTGGGTCATGGTTGTACGTCCAAATAGTGGACCTAGTTTGGACGTCGAATACTGTAGATGTCCAGAACTGGTCATGGACCGACGGACCCAATATAGACGTGATCTGCACATCTATCCGACGTCCAATGTTTAGTGGGTAAGCAGCCATGTGCAACGTAAGCATACTGTACCAGCCATGTGCAGTTGAAACATGTACCATTCTGATAACAGAGATAAAGCATTAACAGAATTTTTTTTTTTTTAATTCTCTATGTTTGCACACTGTCACAAACCCCTGTTAATTCTTTTTTTGTTGTTGTTGTTGTTCTTTCCTACGCTGTCAGATTTCTCTACACGCGATCATGTTTTTCCAGGCATGTTTTTTCCCCACTCACACCTCCATACCACCCCTCCCACGCACCGGTTCCCCATTCACAAATAGATACTCCTGGCATTTAAGGAGTCTACCGCTTCGGATTAGTTTAATCTGGTTTTGATTGCTCTCACGGACACTGACTCGGCCTCTCGACTGCGCTACACTGCGCTGTAGATTCCACACACTTTGAGACATCAACAGGTGAACTGACTCTGCTGTTCACTATCACGGACCCATGCAGATCTGAATCCACTTCTGTTTTTTCCCTCTGCATAACGGCACACAGCAGTGATCATTTACTTCAAGGCTAACTGTAGGACCTTGCTGCATTAAAACATCAGAGCCTTATTTCAGAGTTGCACCTTTATCCTCCATGCCCATTACGGTTCCGTGTTTTACTATACAGTTGTATCACGGGATAAAGTAATACCAAGCACTACCCATTTTATCCCCTGCACTTTTAAAGTTTTTAAGAGTATTATTCCATTGTGGTGTGTCTGCTTTTGGGTCTTATCAGTCTGCCAGACCTCACTCAGCCTCATGACACACACTCTTGCAAGCTTGAATTTTGTTGTTGCCTAGCAATGATATGATTCTAGAGATACTATGTTTTTATTGTAATACTGTTAAATACCAGCATGGTTGAAATAGTAAACCTTCTCACTGAAGAAAGCAATAATTTCTTTAAGCTTTCACTACACTTCAAACTAAATCTTAACAGGGACAGATTAGGTGACCAATGTCTTGTTTTAAAATAAAGCGTGGCTATGAGAAGTTCTATATTGTCTATATTGTCTGCACTTATCATACTCAAGGTGCTGCTGGAAAGCACACTTTGGTACATGCCAATATGAACGCATATTCATTTTACACACAACACAATTACCTTTTTCAAGCTGTCTCTTTATGCTTTATTCTCTCATAGAAATTTTTCTATGGCAGAATGCAGCACAAATTGGCAGTAGTTCATTCATAGACCCATTTTCCAAGGGAATATGATAACGTGGTATAAAAGAGTAAATTATGGGAGCTTTCAATGGTTATTTAACTGATGCAGTGGTGCAGCAGTTAAATGCAGCATTATATAACAAAAACAGGGCCCGTACTAAGTGTCTCAGAATAGTTATAGGAAATATCTGTGTGATTTCAGTCCTACTTACTGTATAGGAATAGAAGTAAGAGAAATTTATCAACATCCTTAAAATAGAAAATGTGGGAGAGCTCAATGGTTTCGTAACTGGTAGTAATAAGAAAATGGCTTTCAGGCGGAGAAGGGCACCCAAGAGAGATGTTTTGCTAACATTGAGCTGAGCTGATAAAAGGTATGTTCACAGGTGACTGCTACTTAATTTTTGTTAGAGCGAAGACGCAGCTTTGAAACTGATAATTTGCATTTGCAACAATGTCAGAAAAAAACACAAACTGCATTCATGCATGTCACTGGTTTTCCTGGAGTTTTGGGCATCATCCATGGCAAAAACATCAGAATACAACTGAATTCCAGAAAAGTGCTGACATCTTTAATATTTGAATAAAATTAAAGCTAAAAGACTTTCAAATCACATAACCCAAAATTTTATTTACAATAGAACATAGAAGACATTATAAATGTTTAAATGTTACTTTTTTATCCACTTAATGAGCTCAATCTAAATATGATGCCTGCTACAGGTGTCAAAAAGTTGGCATGGGGTGAAAAAGCAAGACATTTTTTAAAAGATTCAGCTGGGAGAACATCTAGCGTCAGGTCTGTAGCATAAAAGGGATGTCTTAGAGACGCAGGGAAGTCTATTAGAAGTAAAGATGGGCAGAGGCTCTCTAATTTGTGAAAGTGTGAAAAGAATGCAGTAGAATACAGTAAAATACAGTGGAACCTCAGATTGCGAGTAACCTGGTTTGCGGAAGACAAGCCAAGTTTTTGAATAAAAGAGCAAATCTTGGTTTACTAGTACTGAGTATCATTTAGCATGCATCAAAATCACAACTAAGCCAATAGTTTTTCTCTCTTGCGCCGCAAAATTGTGAGTCATTGTCTCCCCAGCTCGGTCTTAGTACGTGTCTGTCACTGGTATAATCAATATCCATAAATAAATGCAGAGGACAGGTGGAATTAAGTGTAACATTCGTAAAAACAAGTAAGTTTTGAGTAAAGATTTAAATATGGAGATGTTGTTAACAGAACGAAGAGTGTGGTAGAGAGTTCCAAAGTTTGGGTGCAATAACACTAAATGATCTCCCACCCATTGAAGAGAGGCGGTACCGAGGGACAACAACAGAAAAAAAAACAATCAGAAGAACGTAGTGAACGAGTCGGAATGTAGGGGGCAAGCAGATTAAAAAGATAAGTGGGAGCTAAGCCATTGATAGATTTGAAAACAAGGAGAAGAATTTTTAATTTGATATGGTAGACAACTGGGAGCCAATGAAGATCAGACAGGATTGGGGTTATATGAGCAGAGCGTTGGGTATAAATGAGTATTCTAGTCACAGAGTTTTAAATATATTGTAATCTGGAGATGGAGCTGGCAGGTAGACCAATTAAAAGGGCATTACAGAAATCAATGTGTGATAAGACGAATGCATGGATGAGAGTTTCACCATCTTTGTAAATGAAAGGATGCAGATTTAGTGACATACAGATGGAGCCACGCCAAATAGCCGCGGCCGTGTGAATTGCGTACGAATGGCGTACGGCTGCCCTATGCATGCCGTAATCCCCCCTCCTTTTTCTTCGAGAAAGGCGTGTCAAGATTTCACAGTAAACACGCCCATTCAAGCCCTATTTATGCATTTACCTGGTTCCACCACTAGATGGCGCTTCGTTCTCAAGGACACGTTAACACAAGCCAGCAATTTAGCTGCGCTGAGTTGCAATCACGTGATTTTAACAACCCGTTCCCACCCCCGCCGAACTGACGCTGCCAAACTGCACTAGAGATGAAGGTGGCGGCTTAATGGACTATTCGCGGTAAGTGGTGTTTTAATTTATAAAATTTGTTTGGGATTAGTTTAAAGTTTATTTCCCAGTTTAGTTTTTTTATCGGCCATTTTGAAAATCACTGGCAGCACCAGCAGCGGTCAGATGTAATTTTAGATAACTTAATGATCTGTTTACCAAGTCTGGAGTTAACATTACAGCTTACTGTCAGTGTCACAAACTCACAATGTCACTCCTCTTCAACTAAAAAGACACTAAAGCTTCGAAAATACTCTTAATGTCCCTATTACAAAAGCTGCACTACCGGATGAAGAGTGTTTGTGCTCTATAAAAATGCCTTTAGAATCTGACCGCGTGTTGTCTGGATAAATTCAGCATTTATTTATTCTTTGGGTAAGAGTTAATCTGCAGGTTATATCTGTGAATATAATGTGATGCAGTTCATGAAGGACACAAGCTGAGGATAGATGTACAGGAGCTCGCGAGCTAAACGCTCATAACCCGGTTTATATTTTTCTCAGTTTGACCGTGACTTTGCGCGGTAGCGCGAGCGCTTAGTTACCGAGATGGATAAAAACTCTGAAGTGTTTATCAGTTAATGAGTGGGGTGTGTGTGGGGAGGTGTGTGAGGAGGTGTGGGGGGCTTCAGTACTGGGTAAGTTATAGTTTGGCTTTAGAGATGAACTAATATATACGAGTGTTATATCGCCTAACTTATTTGTATGAAAAGCGCATTTTAATTTAATGCAGACGATAATACAGACAAACCGGGGTTAACACTAACAAAGTTCAATGGTTAAAGTTATCCCAGTTTATTTACATTCCAGAATTCCCCAAAACAGTATTTTACACACTCTGTGTTGTAGGTTTACTAATATCTTTTATATTTATTACAACTAGATATTCTGTAACGTTTATTTATCTTTGTCTCCACTAAATACTCCTGTTTTCTTTAATCAGAGCTCCGCCCTGGAGGATGTGGGGGGGGGGGGGTCAGACGGATGACGGTTGGCCTTTTGGAGCTACTGGAGGAGCCTGAACAAGCTGTTGAGGGAGCTGTAGAAGGGATGACATCACAGTGCAACAGCTTTAGAATGATGTTTGGTCAGGTCTACTGTATGTTCTGAACATAGAATTGCAAAACGTCTGATACTTTAGGGGGAAAACAAAGAATTAAACAGTTCCATCTTTAATTTTTTTTTTTTTTTTATGATATTTTAATATAAAAGAACCAGACAGAGACTGATAAGCAGCTGGTGTTATCCGGGTATTTTAATGACCTTTAAGCAAAAATTTAACATGTTTTTACCTGTTTTATACAAATTATTGTTTTACCTTTGACTAGTTTTGGAAGAATAAATTTTATTTTTAAAGTCATGTGTGCGTGTTTTAATTGTTGGGGGATTGTTTGTGTATTTAAAAATACATTTACTTAAACCAACAACTTCAATGTGCAAAAATGGGACCCGACGTTGTTTTAAATAGTCAAAGAGTTAGGCTAATAATAATGATAATAATAATTATAATTATTATTATTATTATTATTATTATTATTACTGGTTATAGAATCAAATTAAAACAACAGTTAAACACTTGATCATATGTATCTGTGCTAGTCTGTGACTATGTGACCCATAATAATTTTTTCTCAGTATAAAAGTTTTGGGTTTTTTTAAGAACTCCATTAAAAGAGCAAAGACAAACTTAGAAGGAGTGGAAGGTAAGAAACCTCAGTGGAGAATACTGACTGTGACATGGTGCTAATTGCTCTGTGTGTGTGTGTGTGTGTGTGTGTGTGTGTTTGGCGGGGGGAGGGGTACTTCAGACTTACTTGTCTCTGCCCAAATGTTTGTGTTAAAGCAACGGAGAAATGCCGGAGCGCGCACACACACACACACCTCATCCACAAACGCTTTAACTGTTGTCTTGTAAATCGTTGATTAAACCTATGAACACAGCTGTTCAGCATCAGTCCTAAACACAAGCGCAGGGTATGTTTTTGTCCTTAATTAAAAGACACCAATATGTTAATAATTTACACAATGATAACATGTTGTTTATGTTTAATGTTTATTTTGCGGGGAAAAGGAAATAAGCAATATTTAAAATAAAACAAACCAGGAAGTAAGTACATTAAGGTGCTGTGTATAACCGGAAGTACATTAAGGTGCTGTGTATAACCAAGTGCCCCAACAGACATAGCAACAGTGTAGAGAGTGTGTGCACTGTGGGGGATTGGAAGGTGACGTTCAGAGGTGTGTTATGCCCTAAAACGCCTCCCCCACTCCGCTCGGTTTTGTGAACACAGTTGCGTTCAGTAACACGATGGAACCAATTACCTAAACAGCAGCAACAACAACCATTATGATCACACTTTGTTGAATTTATATTGCTTAAATATTTCGCAACTCTGTCCTCTTTGCATTGCTACGTGTTTAGTTACTTCCTTTTCGCATCGCACGTATAATGCACTCTAAAATCGACACTATCAAACTTGGAAATGATATAATATCAAATCAAACATCACGTTATTAAAATTAACGAATTTGCCACTACTTTTCTCTCATGCAGCACGGCTAAAAAAATAATAAAAATTACACCAAAGTGCTGCGTGTTTGGTGTCTGTAAGCTTTTCCTAATCAGACTTACACGGGGGGCATTTTGTGGCTGCTCCAGTTACACTCTACTTAGATATTACACAGAGGGGAGTTAATTTTTGTTTTCTTTATCATAGCTTAATTTCATCTCATGAAATAATAGTAAGTTTTGGAGTTTTGGTATGAGTTCATCTCCCCAGCCAGTGTTGGGACAGGGTAGCATCGTGGCAGGATTGGTGTAACTTTTCTTATCTTTTTAGCCGTGCTGCGTAAGAGAAGAGTAGTGACAAATTCATTACTTTCGTTACTAGACATGGTCTATTTTGTCTGCAAGTGAAATACATCGATACGTTAATAATTTACACCACGATAACATTACTGCAGAAGGATCTAGAGACGTGACTTTGAGACGTTCACAGTATATTCGAACCGTAGACAGTGTTTATTTTGCAGAACATTACAAAACAGCCATGTTTAATAAAACAGTGCATCTTTAATAAGCCGCATTGGTTTCGAGTCAGTAGTAAAATTAACGAAAGACTGAGAAGCCCCGTAAACTTGACCCTGACAATAATAGTCGATCTTATATTTATGTTTATATATATATATATATATATATATATATATATATATTTTTTTTTTTTTTTTTTTTTTTTTTTTTTAAATGTTCGAATTAACATCTCTGGGTAGCCTATATAATTTGTCTTGTCATCTGTTTACAGCGTTGGCTGATTTTGTGATTGAGACCCATGGGTTACATTGAAATATTTTTTATTAGTAGTAGTAAGCCTGGCTTTAGTAACCCTGGATAAATCACAATATAAGCCTTCTCTCGCGCACGCTCTCTCTCTCTCTTTCTCACACACACACACACACACACACACACACACACACACACAGACACACGTACACACATGAACAAGTAAAACATGAAATCGCGTAAAACCAAATGAAACTATGGCAAAAATATATAAGCAGTAAAAATTACAGTAGTATCCTGTAGGTGATTTCTGTCCTGATTACAGGCACTGACCCTCTGGAACTGTTAGTTCTGTTAGTATTGTGTTCAGGTGTGAATGTTTATGGCGATTTAATCTGTCTCTGCTGCCGCATCTATTCACCGTAGTGATAAGTGATTAATGTCCCATCAGATCTTTGATGGGGGACGTTATGCTGGTTAAATGACTAAAGACATACTGATCCGTATGAACAGATATTTGTTCCAGATATTATGCGCCATTAATCGATTTGTTATGCCAATTTTTGACTATCAGCGAAAAAAACATCAGCGAAAATATCAAAAATATAACGAAAACAAACTCAAGCAGAAGTTAAATTTCAAGCTTTACTTTGCAGTAAAATATTATCTACCAGTGTATTAAACGGAAATAGATAAAATACACCGTAATGTAAAATACTCTACATAGCCCGCATTTGTATTCCGTACCTACAACGACTGGTATAGATAAATTACAGATGTTACCGTCTTTAAGTATTATTAAGGATGTCGTGAAAAATATTGCAATAAGTAGTTTTATTAATTAATTTAATCATTAATTAAAATAGCATAAGCATCATGGATTGTGTATTGAGTGATTTAAATCTGTTTTATGAATCGTTTTTTATCCCTCTTTTTTACCACATCATCTTTTTATGAAACTATGTTGACGTAAGTTATGTTATATATATATATATATATATATATATATATATATATATATTAAATATAGTAACCGGCTGCTTGGACACTGCAGTTAACTGAAGCAGTCAATGCTCCATCTGGCGGAATTATACAGCATTGCAACTATCTTTTTAGAAAGCGCATGGGGGCGTTTATGGGGTGGGGCATCGTTAACTACGTCATCGCGGGGGATCACATTTTGTGCACGGATCGATCATGGTTCTGTCACGGTCCTGTCATGGACCTATCATGCTCCAAGCGGATGTTTGACGTGGCTCCCACTGTATTCCAAGATGGCGCCGGTGAGGTCGGCTGCTGTCACGACTGCTCCGACCACCTTTTCTTTGTTTTTGTTCTTTAAGTTAGTTTTTACCGTTTTAAAACCAGTCAAATTACCACCATGGAGTACATTAGTTATAATAGAGACACTCTTGTTTCTATTGGTATACAATGTACTCACAATTCGACGTTTTTAACTCCGGATCCGAGCTGGCCGAGTGAGATCCTGAGGGACAACAATGGACGCGACACGTCGACGAGGGAAACGAGCCGGCGTCAGGAACAGGCTGAGAGCCCGTGCACACCGGACACCTCTGCCTAGCATCCTGCTCGCCAACGTCCAGTCACTGGAGAACAAGCTCGATGACCTCAGGGCCAGGATAAAGTTCCAGAGAGACATTCGGGACTGCAATCTCCTCTGCTTCACCGAGACATGGCTGAACCCAGCGGTGCTGGACCACGCCATCCAGCCGGCCGAGTTCTTCTCGGTTCACCGCATGGACAGGACTTGGGACTCAGGGAAGTCAAGGGGAGGCGGCGTGTGTTTAATGGGGAACAGCAGCTGGTGCAACAGCGCGAGCGTTGTTCCTCTCACACGCTCCTGCACACCAAATCTGGAGCTACTGTCCATCATGTGTCGTCCTTTTTACCTTCCTCGGGAGTTCACATCTGTCATAATCAGTGCCGTTTATATTCCACCACAAGCGGACACGGACACTGCCTTATGCGAGCTGCATGAGGCACTCACACAGCACCAAACACAACACCGGGACGCTGCCCAGAACTTTTATCAGCATATCACCTGCCCCACCAGGGGCGAAAGGACACTGGATCATTGCTACACCACAGTCAAGGACGGCTACAAGGCAAAATCTCGCCCTCCGTTTGGTAAATCCGACCACGCCGCCATCTTCCTCATGCCAAAATAGGCTGAAATGCACAAACAAAGGCTGAAACAGGAAGTTCCGGTTCAGAGGGAGGTCGCGCGCTGGACGGACCAATCGGTGGCCGCGTTACAGGACGCACTCGATGACGCAGACTGGGACATGTTCAGAAACAGCTCCGATGGTGACGTCAGCGTGTTTACGGAAGCGGTTGTGGGATTCATCGGGAAACTAGCGGATGATACCGTGGAAAAAAAGACTATTAAAACATTTCCCAACCAGAAGCCGTGGGTGGATAAAACCATCCGCGACGCTCTGAAATCTCGCACCGCTGCCTACAACACGGGACTCACGTCGGGGGACATGGAACCGTACAAGGCATACAGCGTTCGGAAGGTGGTGAAAGAGGCGAAGCAGCGCTACGGGAGAAAACTAGAGTCACAACTCCAACAGAGTGACTCTAGGAGCCTGTGGCAGGGATTAAGGACAATTACTGACTATAAAGCACCAACATCCGGTATGACAAATGCAGACGTGACTCTGGCAGATGAGCTGAACACTTTCTATGCTCACTTCGAGGCTGCAGCTAAAGACGCTAGCCATGCTAATGCTAGCCGCGCTAACGGCTGCAGACAGGAAGTCACTGCCAGCACCGGAAGCGCGTTCATCATCACCGAGCATGACGTGAGAAGAGCCTTCAAGAGAGTGAACACCAGGAAAGCAGCAGGACCAGACGGCATCTCAGGCCGTATTCTCAGAGCCTGCGCAGACCACCTAGCACCTGTGTTCACTGAGATATTCAACATCTCTTTATCTCAGTCGGTGATCCCCACATGCTTCAAAGAGTCCATCATTGTTCCTGTCCCAAAGAAACCTCATCCTGCTTCCCTCAATGATTATCGCCCTGTAGCCCTCACCTCAGTAGTGATGAAGTGCTTTGAACGCTTGGTCAGAGACTTCATCATTTCTTCACTACCAGACACACTGGACTCACTACAGTTTGCATACCGTCCAAACCGTTCCACAGACGATGCAATCTCACATCTCCTCCATACATCTCTCACTCACCTGGACACTCGGAGGGGGAATTATGTGAAAATGCTCTTCATCGACTACAGCTCTGCATTTAATACCATAATTCCCTCCACACTCACCACCAAGCTGGAGCACCTGGGACTCAGCTCATCCATGTGTCAGTGGATCTCCAATTTTCTGACTGGCAGACCACAGGCAGTAAGGATGGGCGGACATGTCTCACCCTCCATCACTCTCAGTACTGGAGCCCCCCAGGGTTGTGTTCTGAGCCCCTTGCTGTATTCTCTGTACACCTCTGACTACGTGGCCACTACCAACTCCACCACCGTCATCAAGTTTGCTGACGACACTGTCGTGGTGGGCCTGATCACCAACAACGATGAGACGGCCTACCTGGAGGAGGTTGGAAATCTGGAGAACTGGTGCCAGAGAAACAATCTCCTCCTGAACGTTAGCAAGACAAAGGAGCTGATAGTGGACTTCAGTACAAAGCAGGTGAGGAACTACCAGACCCCCATCATCAACAGGAGCCCAGTGGAGAGAGTGGACAGATTCAGATTCGGTGTTCACATCACGCAGGACCTGACATGGTCCTGTCACATCAACACCGTGGTAAAAAAGGCCCGGCAGCGTCTGTACCACCTCAGACGCTTGAGAGACTTTAGACTGCCCTCCAAGGTGCTCAGGAATTTATACTCCTGCACCATAGAGAGCATCCTGACGGGAAACATCACAACCTGGTTCGGGAACAGCACCATGCAGGACAGACGAGCTCTACAGAGGGTGGTGCGATCAGCTGAGCGCATCATCCGCACCGAGCTCCCTGACCTGCACTCAATCTACACCAAGCGGTGCTGGACCAAGGCCAGGAAGGTCGTGAAGGACCTCAGCCATCCCAACAATGGACTGTTTACTCTGTTGCGGTCTGGGAAGCGATTCCGCTCCCTGAGGGCCAACACAGAGAGACTGGCCATGAACAGATCCCTGGGGAACACCTCGCTTCAGGCGAACGGTGGGCGATCGAAAATCCTTAACAGAAATATAAAATTGTCTATCTGAGAGATAGGAAGACAACCAAGGAAGAGGAGTACCCGAGATACCCAGACCAGAGAGACGAGAAATAAGCAAATCATGGGAGACAGTATCGAAGGCAGAGCTGAGATCAAGTAGCAGCAGTATAGACAAGGAACCAGTATCACATGAAAGCAGTAGATCGTTCACTACCTTGTGCCGTTCAGTACTATGGAGGGAAAACGGCAAAAACCAGACTGAAAATGGTCGAAGAGATTATTATCAACTAGAAAAGACTGAAGTTGGGCAGCAACAGTACTTCCTAGTAATTTGGATATGAAAGGTAAATTAGAAATAGGACGATAGTTTGATAAAACTGAGGAGTCTAGGTTGGGTTTTCTATCTCAATGGTTAACAGTTTACTGAGTTCAGAAAATATATATACAGGGCTTTACGAGGACGGTAGAGTAAGATGATTGTGAGACAGTCAGCTTTCAAAACCATGTATTCAAATGAATTTTTATTGTGAAAATCAAATTGTTTTAGATGAAGATTGCCCTGGTAAATGACAGCAAGACCACACCCCCTTTGCCATGCAGTCGAGGCCGGGTAAGATACTTATATCCATCAGGTGCAAGAAGGTTTAACTAAATGAAGTCATCCGAAGCTTGCCATGTTTCAGTGAGAAGAAAAATGTCGAGCTTATTGTCAGTGATAATTTCATTGAGATAAGCGCCTTTGTCCGATATTGACCAACAGTTCAGAAGTGCAAAGTGATGATGTACAGACCTCAGATTTGCAGTACGATGCTGAGTACCAGTGAGATAAATTAGAGAACGATGAACAGTGTGACCAGCAGGAAGTTGTTTGGAAGCAAACAATCTATATTTAGTCCAGATGCACGGAAGGGCTTCGGGCTTAGAGCAAAAGGTACTCCTGAACACACGCCGTGAGTGGTGGATGTACCGTGGGCACCGGAGTATCCCTAAAATCCGGCAGTGCTCATACGTCATAGGGTCAAGACGCGGATAGCAGTTCTGCGAAGGTGCTAAATTGGCCTCTCTGCAGTCCAGATCTGGCATCTATAGAGGACATTTGGCACATAATTAACTGGAAAAGCAAACAAAAAACGATGATCATGCTGGACCATGCTTCAAACAGGTGAAAACTTTAATTCAAATAAATTTTATTTGCATAGCGGTTTAAACAATTTTCATTGTTACAAAGCTTTATACAATCAAAAGAAAATTTGTATGGAATGTGAAAAAGGTGTATGACTAATGAAGATTAGATAGTCGCTAGATAGACGGTGGCAAGGAAAACTTCCTGGGGCACCAGGACCAGTAAGACAGGTTCAGAGGGCAGAGGGGGTCTGGATAGCTGGCAGGCTCAGAAGCAACATGCTCAACAGAAAGACTTTGACTTTTACAATCCTTTATTTATTTTTTATTTTTAAATGGAATAGGGATTGAAATGATAAATAAATAAATTAATATTAAGTAAATAAATGAATAAAACATATTTTAAGACATTATAGTTATTTTTCTTTAATATATATAGTTTTTTCAGCTTTTTCAGTTTAAGTTTGGTACAAAGATAATTTCTTCTTCCACAGAGCGCAGGCTTTCCTTGCACCATATTGTTTTAAGCATATGTCCTTCATATTCTTGTGGAAATTAAAATCAATTAAGATTCTTGATTTGGATCTTTTGGGGTCGCAGTCTGTACTTTGTGCCAGCTTTTTTTTTGCTTATGTATATTGCCATTTTGGCTTGACCAATGATGGCATGTGAATATGTTTCTCCTGACATATTTAAAACCAAGAATAAAAAGCTGATAAGTAAAATCTACATGCAGTGGTAAAAAAAAAATGTGTTTAAAAGGTCAATAAAAAATAAAGAGTTCACAGAGACAATTCCATGTAAAATACTCCATTGGAGGTCAGCAGACTTTTTGGTTAATGGTGGTTTATACAGTGCCCTCCACTTTGGTTTAATATAATTTTTAAGACCCTGTTCAGTTCGCCATGGGGTGTCTACTTTCCCATTCAGTTTTTTCTTATTTAGGACCTTTACACAAGCTTTGTACATGACCTTACCAGACAATGTCTCAAAGTTCATCTCTTCCTTGCCCTTGTGCTCCAGGAGGGGGTCGTCGTATCGGTCTAGGTCTGGAGTTATAATCAGCTGTGAAAAGGGTTCCTTCTCTGTAGAACTGGTTTCGTTTCTTGTGTGTTCCATCAGCTGACCTTGTGCCTATGTTGTTAGGGTGGTTCTCCAGCAATGCAGGAGTTGGTTGGCGACCCATTGTGACTGTAGTTCCATATGTGCTGCCTGAGACAGGTCTGTTCCTGTGACGTTTACTAGCTGCCGAAGTGTCACAATCCCTGCAGAGACCTTGGATAGTGCTGGGATGGTTTTACTAGAGATGTCTGGATGCCCTCCATAGACTAGGGGCTCCTCCAGCAGCCAATGTAATGTTTTGTTTCCCCTAATTTGTTTTTTTAAAAAGTTCCAAATTTTAAAAAGCCTTTGATAAAAAACTGGTAATCCAGTTGTGTCTAGTACTTTTGGGTCCATTAGAAACAAAGTTCTGTCTAATCCGAGTCCTTCCACCGTGCGTAGAAGTGTGTAGGCTACCGCTTTCCATCCTTTGTTACTGGCTCTGGTGAGGAGTCTCTGGATGAACTGCAGGTGGAAGGCTGCAGTTCTGCTGGCTAGCTGCACCAGCCCCTGCCCTTCTTCCTCTTAAGGCAGTTGAAGAAGGCATTGTGGTATCCAGTGCAATTTGTCCCAGACGACATCTACCAATAGGGCCTGTATGCTTGCTAGCAGGTTTGGTGATTGGTCTATACATGTCAGTTTGTGCCACAGTGAAGATGCTGCTAGGTTGTTAATGACCAGCACCCATCCTCTGTAAAACATCTTTGCTTAGTCTTCCATCTGCTTAGTTTGGCTTTTATGCCTTCAACAATTCCCTCTAAGTTTTTTTTTTTTTTAACTCAGTACTTCCAAGGTAGACAACCAAGTATTTAAAACCACTCTTTTTCCACAATAAACCCCCTGGTAGTGTGAACTGTTCGCCTCCCCATTCTTCCACTAAAATCGCTTCACTTTTAGTCCAGTTGATTTTAGCAGATGATAAAATCTTAAAATCTTATAAAATATCAATTTAAAAATTGATGTGTTAAAAAATTCACACCTGTCTGTGTATTTACCGTTACAGCTAGATCGTCAGCATAAGCTAAAAGACAAGTTGACATACTAAACTGAGGTATATTAAACCCAGAAAGCTGATCTCTAAGTTTGCATAAAAGAGGTTTGATTGCTAAAAAATATAGCATGTCGGACAGAGAGCAGCCCCGTCTAATGCCTCTGTGTATTTTAAAAGGGACACATAAACCACCTTCAGTACACTCTCAATGTCACTGTATAATGTCTTGATTATGGCTGTGAAACCTGGGTGAAACCCAAAGCTTTCAAGCACCTCAATAGGTATTTATGTTCAACCTGGTCAAAAGCCTTTTCCTGGTCCAACAAAATGAGACCAGTCTTTAAGCCCAAAAGTCTAGAGACATCCAAAATATCACAAATTTATTGTTTGTTGTCAAACATAGACCTACCAGGCACACAGTACGCCTGGTCATGATGAATGGTCTGTTCTAATACCTGTCAGTCTTGAGGCTAATAGCAGTACAGCCCTCCTGCAGCTTACCGGGAGCTTTCCTCCTTTCATGCTGTCCTGCAACATTTCTAATACATCCTGTCTAATTCCTGTTCAAAACATTTTTTTGAACTTTACAGGGAGACCATCTATGCATGGTGCCCACCAGTTCTTCAAACCTTGGAGAGCCTTCTGAATCTCTGCCAGTGTCAGTTCTGCAGCCATGTTTGTGGCAGCTTGTTCTGACAGCTTGGGCAGATTTTTTTAAAAAGGTTTTCTCCATTGCATGTTACTCGGGGGGTTAGAATCAGCACAGAGTCTGACAGTCCTTTGCTGTCTGATTCTGGTCCGGTGTCTTTTTTAGGGTGTTTTTAATTTTTTTTTCTCTTGCTTTATGATCTTTTTTTCTTTTGGGTGCTTTGAAAGAGGGCTCTTCTTACATTTTTATGTCTGCCTCATCTCCTTGAGATAGTGTAGTGGCTGATGCTTCCAGTCGGCAGCTCTTCACCTTTGTACCCATGACCGAGACCACAGGTAGCTCCAGCTCTGCACTCGAACCCTCTGTCTTTATTAGCCGCGCTTGGCTTCTCCCAGCCTGGTTTAGCCGAGCATGTTGTTTTTGGTCTTGATGTTGCTTTATCAGCCTCTTGGGCTGGGCTTGGGATTCATCCTCTTTTGGCTCTGGTTCAGCAGTATCTCTGGGGCCCTCAGCAGACGGCTGAGCTGTAGTCGCAGGGGATTGTAGTCGCTCAGAGGCATCAGGATTGCGCTTGTCTTTCAGAACAGGCATGGACAAGATGTCCCATTGCACCACATTTAAAACATGTAATATCAGTATCTGGAGGTGAATATGTTAAAATCAAAATCTTCAACTCTGAATTTGAACAAGGGATTTAGCTCTTCTATGCCTTCTTAAAAAAACATGAAAACAACTCTTCTAAAAGATACCAAATGCTTGATTAAAGCGGATTTACAACCAAGGGAGATTTTCTTTATAGGAGAAACCAGTCGTCCATATCTAGATAGCTCTGCTATCGCATCATAATGCGATTATATTATCAGATATGAAGGGAGGGACATTGAATAAAATTGGTTATTTTCTTAGCTGGGGAGCTCAGGGGAGAAACCAGTATGTGGTTGTTATTAAATGTGATTCCATTTTGGACAAGTCTGATTGCTTTATCAACACTATTTACAAACGTAACAACAGCACTGTTACTATTCAGAAAGCAGAGACAATTTTCTTATGTCCCACCACATCTCCAACCGCTAACACGCACTCCTCTAAACTCGCCAAACACACCACACGGACACCGGGCCGTCATGCTCCAGCAACACACACACTCACTTACCTACTTACAGTCACTCACACAACAAAGACAAATCTATATATAGCCAAAAGATGTATTAAATGTGTTGCATCCCTAGGAATGTATGCATATTAATATTCATTTGGGGTGTTGTTTTTTTCCCGCCCTTTGGGTGTGGCTGTCTGGTTCCTGTGCTGTGCTCTCTCACTCTCTGCTTGCTTGGCAGTTAAATGCTCCCAGGTGATGCCAATCAGACGGTGCTACAAAAGATCAGTGCACGCATTCCCGAGGAGAAGCTCACTTCTCCCCTGCTCCAGAATTGTTAGGGGGCCTGCTATCAATATAATTGTTGTTGTGGTGCAAGTATCAATGACTATAGATAATGGATCAGTGAGTAGGTTGTATGTTTATTTTCTATAGTTGGTGCAATCTACTTTAATATATATTTTCTCTTTGTTAAAGGTACTAAGAGGTATTGTAACTTTTGTTTCTTTTTATTATAGTTAAATGGGAAGCATAGGGAGAGGGTGCCCTTTTATTTTCCTTAACCCATGTTTATCCCTGTTTTTCAGCTAGTAAGGGAGTGGAGGAAAGCCTTTGTTGATTATTTCTTTTATTTTACTCTGTTAGGTTATTTAGTACTCCCTCAAACAGCTAAAGTGTGTTTTGTTTGTTATGTTGGCCTTGACCCTCTCCTGAAATCATTTATTTCTCCCATCTTTTTAGTAAATAAACCCTTGCTTAATTATTAAAAGTGTTGTTGCATTTCTGGGGCAGTGGACTGAAGTGATCCTTCCACATTTTTGTTAATTTCTTCCTTATAAGTTTTATTTCTTTTGTTACCCTCACTCCCACCCCTGGACGTAAGGGAGAGGGATGTAACAAGTGGGGGCTCGTCTGTTCGTTTTTCTAATTGGCTGTTGGTAAGTACTCTTCTCTCAAATTGCTTGACTGTTTTCGACTGTAGGTAGGGAGGAAAGTGTAGATCTAGGGATAATGGAGTTTGATTTTACGACATTTACTCTTTGTCCTACTATTGAAGCTTTTAATCGGTGTAGAAAAAAAGATCTTATTTTAGTTGCAGAATTTTTCAATATTAACGTTCAAAAAGATGTTACAAAGCAAGTGCTTAAGGAAAACCTGTTTGTGAAGTTAGTAGAGGCAGGTATTTTGCCAGATGAGTCTGAGGATGGTGCTGGGGTTTGTTCTAAAGCAGTAGAAACTGCTGCTGCAGATCTGGATTTTAGCACTGGATCTGTGCCTCATGATCCAATGATGGCGTTAAAGTTGAAGGAAATGGATCTTTTGATAAAAAAACAGGAATGTGAGGCAGAGATGATTAGACTTCGAGTAGTAGAGACTCAAGCTGACCGAGATATCCAAATACGTAAGTTGGATCTTGAATCAAAGCGGCTGACTCAAAAACCAATTCCATCCCCACGTACTAGGCCCCCATCAGTCTCATTACCCTTAATCTCTGCTGGTAGTACAGACACACAAGATTTTTCTCGCTTGCCTTCAAGTGATAGTTTTGATGTTAGCAGGTATATAAGACTTGTGCCTCCATTTAGAGAGACAGAGGTTGACTCGTATTTTGTAGCATTTGAGCGGGTAGCTAGTAAGTTAAGGTGGCCAAAAGACATGTGGGCTCTATTACTTCAGTGTAGCCTAACAGGAAAAGCACAGGAAGTTTGCTCTGCTCTTCCTATAGAAAGCTCTCTTGACTATGACATTGTTAAAGCTGCAGTTTTGCGTGCATACGAGCTCGTGCCTGAGGCTTATAGACAGAAATTCCGCACTCATTCGAAAACAGTCAACCAAACTTATGTTGAATTTGTGAGAGAGAAGAGGGTTCTTTTTGAAAAGTGGTGTTCATCCAGCAAGGTTACTTCTCTGGAGGACCTGCTGGAACTTATCTTGCTCGAGGACTTCAAAAATTGTGTTCCTGCAAAAATTGTTGTACATTTAAATGAACAAAAAGTGACGTCGTTAGCTAGTGCTGCAGTTTTGGCAGATGAGTTTGTGCTGACACACAGAAATGTCTTCTCAGCACATACGTCTGTCAAACCGTCTTTAATGAATTTGGAAACTTTGGCTGGCCCGCATGTTGTTCATTCATCTAAAAGTGAGACCCCATCTAAATTTGGTCGTAAGTCGATAAATAGTGGTGAAAGGAGAGTTTGTTTTTTCTGCCTGGATCCAAATCATTTGATTGCAGACTGTAAGGCTTGGAAACAAAAGAAAATGACTTTCAAACCAAAAAATGTTGCCCTTATACAGGCTTTGTGTAACAAGAGTCCTCCTACCGATGAGAGTTATCAGCCCTTTTTATTTGAAGGCTCAATCTCTCTGTCTTCTGATTCAAATTTTAAGTCGATAACCATCTTGCGTGATACGGGTGCAGCACAGTCTTTCGTATCTGCCAACGTCTTGCCTTTCTCAAATAATTCCTTCACAGGTAATGACGTTTTAATCCGTGGAATTGACATGCACTGTGTTAATGTACCCCTTCATACTGTGTACTTGAAAACAGACATGGTGACCCTGACCCTGTAGAGTGTGTTTTGTCCATAGCTCCAGACCCTGACGCTGTAGACTCTGAAGAATTAACTTCTGAAGCTCCTCATAAGGCAGGTAGGGAGCACTTATCTGCTGCACAAAAAGCAGACCCTTCCCTAGCAAAGTGCATATTGGCTGCAAACAGCACTTCTAAAGTGCCTAATACAGGGGTGGTTTACTTCTGGGAACATGGGTTGTTAATGCGTAGATGGAAGCCCCAGCAAGAGGATTTAGGTTGGCAGGAAGTGCGGCAGATTGTCTTACCTGCTAGTTATCGACAGCAAGTCTTGAAACTCGCCCATGAAAATGTCTTGTCTGGTCATGTAGGGATAACAAAAACCTACCAACGCATTACAAGGTACTTTTTCTGGCCTGGTATTAAGTCAGCCGTGGCCAAGTTCTGTAAATCCTGTCACATATGTCAAATAGCAGGTCAACCCAATCAGAAAATTCCACCTGCACCTCTATGCCCTATCCCAGCTGTGGGTGAGCCGTTCGAACGCTTAATTGTTGACTGTGTTGGACCATTGCCCAAAGCAAAATCAGGTCACCAATATATTTTGACTATCATGTGTGCTGCAACTCGCTTCCCTGAGGCTATTCCCATACGCACTCTGAAATCTAAGGTTGTTGTGAAGGAGTTGCTTAGATTTTGTACAACTTTTGGATTGCCAAAAGTAATTCAGAGTGATCAAGGGACAAACTTCACTTCTAAGGTTTTTAAACAATCTCTTGAAACACTTGGCATAAATCACCAAATGTCAACTGCGTACCACCCTGAGAGTCAAGGGGCACTCGAAAGGTTTCATCAAACCTTGAAAAATCTGCTGCGTCGATATTGTATAGAGACTGGGAAAGACTGGGTGGAGGGTCTTCCTTTCCTGATGTGTGCAATAAGAGAGTCGGTGCAAGAATCCCTTGGCTTCAGCCCCTCTGAACTTGTTTTTGGCCACACAGTTCGTGGCCCTTTAAAGTTGCTAAGTGAACAGTTGCTGAATCAAAGTTCTAAACCCATTCCTGTCGATGATTATGTCACTTCTATCCGTGAGAGGCTGCACAAAGCACAAAATCTTGCCAAACTTCATCTTTCCACTGCTCAAACTAAGATGAAGGCTCATTTTGACAAGAAGTCGGTAAAAAGAGACTTTCAGCCGGGCAATCCTGTGCTGGTTTTACTTCCATCCCCTGGTACTATGTCGCATGCAAGGTTCTCCGGGCCATATCTGGTCGAAAAGAAGTTGAATGAGACAAACTTTCTTGTTGCCACTCCTGACAGAAAGTGTAAAAGCCGTGTCTGTCATGTAAACAGACTGAAGTCCTATGTGGATAGGGCTCCCTCTGAAATGTCTGAGGGTCAGGCTAAGAATTCTCAACTGCCTGCCTCTATTGCCACTGTGGGTGTAGTGGCAAACTACTCTTTAGAAGAGGATGGTTTGATGAACAGTGACGGTTCCCTTTCCTCTACTCATTTAAAGAACTCGGTCATCCTGAAAGAACTGCCACAGTTTCTCTCTCATTTGGATGAGAAACAGTTTAAGAATTTAACCAAGTTGTTGAATGCCTTTCCTACCTTATTTAGTGATGTTCCAGGTAGAACCACAGTGTGTGTTCATGACATTGATGTTGGGGATGCTACCCCTATTAAGCAGCATCCTTACAGGGTAAATCCACAGAAACGAATGATCATGCAGACGGAGGTTGAATATATGCTGCATCATGACATTACTGTGCACAGCCAAAGTCCGTGGAGCTCTCCCTGCTTGCTTGTCCCAAAGCCTGATAATACTTTTCGGTTTTGCACTGATTATCGAAAGGTCAACAATGTAACAAAACCTGACTCATTCCCCCTTCCTAGAATGGAAGATTGTGTAGACCGAGTAGGGGTAGCGAAATATGTCACCAAACTGGATTTGCTAAAAGGCTATTGGCAAGTGCCTCTTACAGCACGTGCCTCCGAAGTTTCTGCATTTGTCACCCCTGATAGTTTCTTACAGTACAAAGTACTAGCATTTGGGATGCGAAATGCACCTGCTACATTTCAACGCATGATGCATCAGATACTATCAGATGTGCCAAATAGTGAAGTGTATCTGGATGATATTGTAGTGCATTCAGATAACTGGACAGACCACCTAAGGACCATTGAAAAGGTTTTCAAGCGCCTGGCTGCAGCTTCATTAACCCTGAACCTTGCCAAATGTGAATTTGCAAAAGGAGTCGTCACCTACTTGGGTAAACAGGTAGGCCATGGAATGGTTAAACCTGTTGATGCAAAGATTTCAGCCATCCTTGAATTCCCTGTGCCTTGCAACAAACGTGAACTGAGACGTTTCCTAGGTATGACCGGATACTACCGAAGTTTCTGTCCCAATTTCTCTACCCTCGTCTCTCCACTCACAGATCTCCTCAGTATCAATCGAAAGTTCTTATGGAACAAGGATTGTCAGCTGGCATTTGAAGCTGCCAAAGATCTGCTTTGTCATGCACCTGTCCTATCTGCTCCAAACTTCAAAGTACCCTTTAGGCTGCAAGTGGATGCAAGCGCTGTAGGAGCGGGAGCAGTCCTGCTACAGGAAGATGAAAACCATATTGAACATCCTGTGTCTTATTTCTCTAAAAAGTTCTCAAAAACACAACAAAACTATAGTGTAATTGAAAAGGAGGCATTAGCATTGTTGTTTGCTTTACAGCATTTTGATGTGTATTTGGGAAGTAATTCCAATCCAATCATTGTGTACACTGACCATAACCCTCTAGTGTTTCTTTCTCGAATGTCAGGTTCCAACCAAAGATTGCTGCGATGGTCTCTGGCTGTCCAAGGATACAATCTGGACATTCGTCACAAGAAAGGTTCTGAAAATGTTATGGCCGATGCTCTTTCGAGAGTATGAGATTGTTTCTTGTTGACCCTTTTACAGCTGCGCTGAGTAGTGGATGTGTGTGTATGTGTGGGGGGTGTTAACTACAAACTTTTGGTTTGTATTCTTGGTGGTGGGGGTGTTGCATCCCTAGGAATGTATGCATATTAATATTCATTTGGGGTGTTGTTTTTTCCCGCCCTTTGGGTGTGGCTGTCTGGTTCCTGTGCTGTGCTCTCTCACTCTCTGCTTGCTTGGCAGTTAAATGCTCCCAGGTGATGCCAATCAGAGGGTGGCTACAGACGGTGCTACAAAAGATCAGTGCACGCATTCCCGAGGAGAAGCTCACTTCTCCCCTGCTCCAGAATTGTTAGGGGGCCTGCTATCAATATAATTGTTGTTGTGGTGCAAGTATCAATGACTATAGATAATGGATCAGTGAGTAGGTTGTATGGTTATTTTCTATAGTTGGTGCAATCTACTTTAATATATATTTTCTCTTTGTTAAAGGTACTAAGAGGTATTGTAACTTTTGTTTCTTTTTATTATAGTTAAATGGGAAGCATAGGGAGAGGGTGCCCTTTTATTTTCCTTAACCCATGTTTATCCCTGTTTTTCAGCTAGTAAGGGAGTGGAGGAAAGCCTTTTGTTGATTATTTCTTTTATTTTACTCTGTTAGGTTATTTAGTACTCCCTCAAACAGCTAAAGTGTGTTTTTGTTTATGTTGGCCTTGACCCTCTCCTGAAATCATTTATTTCTCCCATCTTTTTAGTAAATAAACCCTTGCTTAATTATTAAAAGTGTTGTTGCATTTCTGGGGCAGTGGACTGAAGTGATCCTTCCACATTTTTGTTAATTTCTTCCTTATAAGTTTTATTTCTTTTGTTACCCTCACTCCCACCCCTGGACGTAAGGGAGAGGGATGTAACAAATGGTAAAAAAATTAACAAAAAAAATTGGCAAAATGCCAATCGCTCTCACACCACTCTGCGCATGCAAGCAGAGAGACGGAGAGAGAAAAGAAGAGATAACAGTTAAGTATGCTCATAGTTATGTAATATATGTAAATGTAATGTAAGGTAAATATATATTTAGTGCAGAGTGCAAGCAGGGACTCCAGCAGGACTAACTATGACAGCACAACTAAAAGAGAGAGACAGAAGGAAACACAGACATAAAGGCTCCTTGGAATGTAAAGCAATCAATCACTTTACTGTCAACAAACCTGGGTGATCAATGAGAGTGGGGAAGACAGCATCTAAACATACCAGTTCACCATAATACTCTAGGTCCATAAGTCGCCCAGATCTGCTCTTTTACCTAAGACAAATCTATTCACAAAAATGCTTGGCTAAATAAACAGTTTTTTAGCCTAAGACTTAAACACTGAGACTATGTCTGAGTCCCGAGCATTAATTGGAAGATTATTCCATTACTTTGGGGCTTTGTAAGAAAAACTCTTTCCCCTGCTTTCCCCTTAAATATGTGGTACTGACCAGCAGCCTGCCTCCTTTGGTCGAAGTAGATGTGGCAAATCAAGTAAGACGCTAACAGTTCACTCATATACTGCATGTCATGCTTTATACATCAAAAGTTATATTTTAAACTGATGCGAAATGTCACAGGGAGCCAATGAGGTGTGAATAAGATAGGGGTGATGTGCTTGTATAATAGTCCAACCTAAAGGTAATAAAAGCCTGAACTACATTTCTGCATTGTTTAGTAATGGTATATTCCATATCTTGGCAATTAATGGCAATACTGGCACCAAAATTCCAGAAATTCCATTATAACCATAATGCCTAGACATTTTCAAACTGTTTTAAAAAGGAAAGGACTTCTTTTCAGTCCTATCATTTCAAACCATCTCTTCCAATCTTCTCTACATAATTCAGTGTTTCAGGAATGCCACTGTGCTCATTAGGACCTTCAAAGGAGCAGAAATTTTTCTGTAACCTTCCCCAGATTTGTGCCTAGAGACAATCCTGTCTCGTGGGTCTACAGACAATTTCTTTGACTTCATGCTTGGTTTGTGCTCTGACATGAACCATCAAGTCAAGTAGTCAAAGAAGCTTTTATTGTCATTTTAACCATATACAGTATAGTACACAATGAAACGAAACATCATTACTTCAGGACCAAGGTGCTAGATACGACATAAAGTTAGAAGAACATAAATTAAGAAACCTGATAAGCTGGCTAGCCAAGACAAACCAGATTAACATTATAAATTAACAGAAACTATTCAATTTAAAGTCCTATACAGAAAAAGACAAAGACAATTAAGGGCACGTGCAGATGTCGAGACAAAAGTGACAACATATATGTTACAATGCTATGCGGAAGGAATTTAATAATGTGAAATGAAAAACAGTGAACATTTACCTGTAGATAGCCGCAGAAAAGAGATTTTTGTGCAAATAAATATTCTGCAAAAGAGCAATTTCAGGTTGGTATATGTACAAGATGATTGTTAGATGGTTGTTGATCAGTGTGCTTGTGTATGTGTTTATCAGTTCAGTCCCAATGTTATTAAGGTGATTATTATGAATGGTTTTGTGCGTTTGTGTCTTTACTAGTCCAGTCTCTTTGTGTTGAGGAGACGGATGGCGTGTGGGTAAAAGCTGTTGTACAGTCTGGATGTGAGTACCCAAATGCTTCGGTACCTTTTTCTCAGATGGCACTCTTCTGGGTAAACAGGGAGTGTGTCTGGTCAGCAACAATGCTGGTGGCTTAGCAGATGCAGCATGTGGTGTAGATGTCTTCGATAGAGGGGAGAGAGACCCCAATGATTATCTCAGCTGTCCTCACTATCCGCTGTAGGGTCTTGCGGTCTGATATGGCACAATTCCCAAACCAGACAGTAATGCACCTGCACAGGATGCTTTAGATAGTTCCTTTATAGAAGGTGGTGAGGATTGGTGGTAAAGGCTGGGCCTTCCTCAGCCTTCTCAGGAAGAAAATATATTCCTGGGCTTTTTTGTGCTGAGAGCTGGTGTTGAGGGACCAGGTGAGGTTCTGCTCCAGGTGAACACCCAGGAATTTTGTGCGCTTGATAATCTCCACAGAAGAGCCGTCGATGCTGAGCGAAAAGTGATTGCTCTGTGTCCTCCTGAAGTCAACAACCATCTCTTCTGTCTTATCGAAGTTCAGAGACAGGTTATTGTCTTTACACCAGTCCGTTAGCCGCTGCACTTCCTCTCTGTACGCTGACTCGTCATTCTTGCTGATGAGACCCACCACGGTCATGTTATCAGCAAACTTGATATGATTGGCGCTGTGTGTCACTACACAATCATGAGTCAGCAGCGTGAACAGCAGGGGACTGAGCACAAAGCCCTGGAGGGCTCCAGTGCTTAGTGTGGTGGTGCTAGAGGTATAGTTCCCAATCCGCACTGCCTGAGGTCTTTCGGTCAGATCGTGGTAGACTTGAAGCATGTGGGAACGATGGCGCTGCTCATAGAGATGTTGAAGATGTCCGTGAAAACATCTGCCAGCTGTTTAACTGTCAACCGTGGGACCTTATATAGACAAGTGTATGCTTTTCCAAATTATGTTCATTTAACTAAATTTACCACAGGTGGACTCCAATTAAGCTGCAACATCTCAAGGGTGATCAGTGGAAAAAAGGTTGTGCCTGAGCTCAATTCTGAGCTTCATGTCAAAGGCTGTGAACTTATATACATGTGCTTTCTCAATTTTTTATTTTTTTTAATTTGCAAAAATCTCAAGTAAAAAAAACTTTTTTCTTGTTGTTTTTATGGAGTGTTGTGTTAAGAATTCTGAGGAAAAATAAATTTAATCCATTTTAGAATAGGGCTGTATCAAAACAAAATGTGTAAAAAAGTGATGTGCTGTGAGTACTTTCCAATAAGGGGTTCATAAAAACAGCACAAGTGTGTACAAGTTTGCTTTATGTCTCTGTTCAAAATTGATAAAAAATTATTGTTGATTAAAAAGAAAAGGGAGATACTACTCCATGGTAAACATTTTTAAATTTAAATTACTTGAATAATTTTTTCAAATTGAAAATATGCTTCAACTTTTCTAGAATTCGGGTTGTAAGCATTTCATGCAGTGCTACATGCGTGTTGTGGTTAGTCTGCATTCTCATGCCTATTAAAGCAAGCGGGAAAGCATAAAGCCAACTCATACTTGTGTCAGCACATATTTTAGCTAATTTTATTTTAAGAACTTTTGCTCTCTCTACCATACCCTGAGATTGGGGGTGGTACACATACTGTATACAAACCTGTGTTTGAAATTTACCAGAGTTACTTCCTGTAATATCTTATACATGAAATTGTAACAAACTCGCTACTATTAATATGAAAACAATAGCTAGCCGTTAGCAAAAATTAGGAGTAAGTGGGGACCACCAGAGACACAGTTTCAAAAGTGTATCTACATTTAATATTTGTGTAAGGGCAATGTTTTATGTTTATAAATTTGTTGTTGTGTTTCTTTCTATTTCATTAGTTAAGCATTAGACATTAAGTTTATTAGTTAAGCATTTAGTATGATAATCGTAAGTTGCACGGTGACATCATTCCATAGTTGTGTAGCTGCATGTCTATCATGCACGGTAGTTGTTGTTAGATACGGAAGTTGTGGAGAACACAAGCTTTTGACCGTAAGACCCTAATTTAAGACCGTAAGCTACAGGATACAGCAAATGAGTGGATTTATGCAAGAAAACTATAAGAACTGTTGAACTTTGATGTTGAAAATAAAACAAGAGACAAAGAAATAAACGGACGTTTGTGTCGTGAGTAACCAAGTGTAACAAGAAAGATACGCGTCAGAACTTGTAAATAACATGCCCGTACATGTAAAGTCAAAAGCTTGCTCCATCGTTCAAGCGAAGACAAGCGACTTAAAAGCGCACCTTACATGCATGTGAATGTGAACTGAAGAACGCACGTGCAATCTCGGAAGAACACGGAGGGAGTGTTGATAAGTAATTGAAACCGAAAGTAAGGATTTGCCTGTTTTAAAACTCACTATGGCAGACGGCGAAGACAACGCTGCTGTCACCAAATCTGAGTGTGTGAGAGCGCTCGTCGACAAAGGTCTTGAAGAGAAGCTTCACGAAATGATAAACACCAGAGAAAGCAAGTGAAGTCAAATGACTGCATCATCCAACGAAATAGAGTTGCTTATGGACAATGCCTGCAATTTGAATGATGTTGAAACTAAGTATCATACGAACTACAAAAGGCTGTTAGAAGAGTTTATTGAAAGCAATGTGAATGTGCTAAAGTACTCAAATAGAGAAGAACACGAACACGATCAGGATCTCTGGTATCAGCCTAAAGTGCTGTGCTGCACAAAACTCATGGCAAAAGTGGAGTGGTGGATTGCCAACACTAAAAACCACTTTAAGATGTCTCACACACGTAACGATGAAGTTTCACCAATGCACAGCTTGTCAATGGTGGGGTCTAAGACACTCGCTTCTAATAAGCCTGAAAGTGTAGCTACGGCAGCATCCAAAAGGTCGTCAACATCTACAGCATCCTCAGCTCAGCTAAAAAGGGCAGAGGCTAACAGAGCAGTCTTGTTGGCTGAAGCAGCAACCTTTGACCAACAGCAGGCGTTAGAAATAGAGGAAGCACAACTAAAGACTAAAGAAGCACAACTGAAGGTCAAAATGGAAAGGCTGAGAATCCAAATGGAGCTCACAAAGGCTAATGCTGAAATAAAATTATCAAGGTCGTGAAGAACGACAAAGTCCCGCAAGACAGAGTGTGTTCACCGAACCGAGTGGTGCACATGTCACCAAATCGGAATATGATGAATATCATGAGCACAGTGCGTCAACGGGAAATATCTCAGATTGCCATTATGTCGCCAGGCAGCCCATTCAAGTGTGCCTGTAAGTGTCAGACCTAAAATGACAAGTACTTTAAAGGAATGACCTACCCAAGGTAATGAATATTCACTACAAAATACTGACACAGTAGAGCTTCAGAGTGTGATGCAACGTCAGACAGATATTACCGAAATGCTTGTGAAGAGTCAAAGACAATTTTTCTTACCTCAGCTCGATGTTCCTTTGTTTTATGGAGACCCACACAAGTTTAAATCCATTATGAAGACGTTTAAACATGTTGTTGAATCCAGAGCTGATAGTAATGTTAATAAGCTATACTTTCTTGAGCAGCATACTAGGGGAGAGCCTAGAGACTTAGATAAGAGCTGCCACTATATGCCAGATCATCTTGGTTATGCAGAAGCAATGAAAATGCTACGTGATCAGTTTGGAAATCAGCTAAAAATTGCAACAGCGCTGATGCAAAAGGCACTTAAATGGCCGGAAATAAAGCCAGAGGATGGAAAGTCGTTAAATGCTTTCTCCATGTTCCTGGTAACTTTGCCGCAATGCTATGGCAAATGTTGAACACATGTATGAGTTAGAAATTCCTACCAATTCCTACCTTGTGCATTCTGCAAGAAAAGTCATACCTTCAATGAATGCTACCAGTTTAAAGCCAAGACAGATAAAGAAAAGTTGGACTTTTTGAGAAAGAATGGATTTTGCTTTGGATTGTTTAGTAAAAGGACACTTAAGCAAAGACTGCACACAAAAAAAAAAAATCACAGGTCAGTCGTGCTCAAAGAAACATCCTCGCATGCTACACATTGCCGCACAAGACACAGCTCAGGTGATGGTAAAAGTCGATGAGACTGAAACAGTTAATACCTTGCCAGCCACGGTAAGTCATGAAACAAGTGCTTGTACTGGGGCTAGAGACAATTGCATACTCTCCAAAGTACCTGTTAAAATAAAGTCTGAGAAAAGCGACAAGTCAGTAGACGTGTATGCCTTTATGGACCCAGGTAGTTCTGCTACTTTCTGCACAGAGTCATTAGCAAGGCGGTTAAATGTTCAAGGCAAAAAAAGTTGACATGATGTTAAGCACCATGAACTCAAAGAAACGAGTAGAAAGCTATGTGCTTACTGATTTGGAGGTTAGTGGCCTGAAAGAAAACTCCTTTGTTGAACTTTCCAAAGTGTTTACACAAAAGAGCATCCCAGTCTCAGTGGAAAACATTCCATAACAGCACGACATTGATAAGTAGTCATACCTCAGTAAAGTAAAATTGCCTCAGATTGATGCTGGAGTTGAAATTCTCATAGGTAACAAAGAGTACAAGCTCCTAGAACCATGGCAAGTAATTAACAGCAGGCACAATGTGCCATATGCAGTAAAGACCGCTCTTGGATGGACTTTTAATTGACCTCTTCGAGAGTCGGTCGAGGAAGGCACGTATGACAATGAGCAAATGAGCGTTACGGTCAACAGAACTTCCATTGAAAAGGTGAAACAAATGCTGATACAACAGTACAACCATGATTTTCCTGAACGGAAATGTGATGATAAAGCTGAGTTGTCATAAGAGGATTATCAGTTTTTAGACTCTGTAACTATGTAACAGATGTTACTCATGCGGTATTCTGGTTTTATCGCCACGCCTCACGGTGGCGACATATACGGCTGAGTGGCGCTATATAACTATAGACTGACGCCTCGGGCATCAGTTCATTCTCTCAAGGATTAATGAGCCGCGCTCCGTTAGAGCTGCACATTGTAGCGGATAAAATCTAGTGAAAAGTTGTAGTTAAACGAATTTATAATCACAGTATTAAAATTACACTACAAATGTAGAATTTAAATTAAATTAAATCTTAAGATCGAATTTAAGCAAAGTAAACATTAACACAGTGGGCCTTTAGACTTTATCATGTGTAATTAGAAAAGCTACGCATGCATGTTTTTCGTCATCTTATATTTTGTGTTCTTTAAATTTGTAGTAGATTTATTAACTGAAATAAACGAAAATAAATTACCATAAAAATTTAACCATTGACAGGCCGTGCTACTGCGTCAGCAGATGTCGATGTGTATTTGCGTTATTATAAGAATTAAATGCCATTTATCAGTTATTTTATCATACAAAGATTACGTTGTGCTCAGACCACTAAGCGTCTGTGGATTCCAAAATTGACATTTTTACCGTTTAAAATATATATTTTTTACAAGCCCTTAAGCTGTTGTTTGTTCTGTTTTCTTTAATAATAACAATAACAATAGACAGATAGAAACCTAAAGTCTGTCTAAACAAAATTAATTGCAGCCGTTTGCGAAATGTCCCTTTGCGTTACCTGGCGGTCATTTCACAAATTACTTTGAAATGCGACTGATTTATTTTGGCTGTTGCTGTTTGCCGTGACAGAGTGCGTGGCAGTCATAGAAATTCCACTTGAGTAACCAGTGTAACTTCGCCTTTAGGAAAACAGCAGAAGAAAACTGCAACAATGCATCTGCTGAGGCAGTCAACACAGTACTTAGAAAATTTTTACGTAGAAGATTGTTTCGAGTTATGATCAAGCAGTTGTGTTATATAACAATCTCACCAACCTTTGTGCAAGTGGAGGGTTCCACCTCACCAAGTGGGCAAGTAATAGTCGTGCCCTTACTGACTTCTATTCCTAAATAGAAAGAATCAAAAACATGAGAGACTTAGATTTGAGTAAAGATGCACACCCTGTCGAGAGAGCTCTAGGGGTGTTGTGGTGCATCAATTCAGACATGTTTAAGTTTAAGATTAGTTTAAAAGAGCGGCCTGTGGCTAGAACAGGAATTAAGCGATTTCTCTCTGGGATTAATAAAGTTATTTGAATCTTGAATCTTGTCAAATACTAGTTCAATTTACGACCCCTTGGGCTTCCTTGTGCAGCAGTTGTGCAAAGAAAAACTCACATGGGATAACATGTGAACAGTTTGCAAAAAGATAGAAGGCCTGGCTACAAGAGTTCAATTGTCTGAGTTCAGTGTGGCAAGATGTATAAAACCAGTTGACTTTTGAGTTACAACTACAGCCCAACTTAATCACTTTTCAGACGCAAGTGAGATGGGATATGAAATTGTCTCATACCTCTAGTTGGTAAATGCTGATGGACTTACACACTGTGCATTCATGATGGGGAATTCTCGGGTAGCACCCCTAAAACAAACCACTGTTCCACGAATAGAACTGAGTGCAGCAGTAGTTGCTGTGAACAATGACAAAATGTTGAAAAGCCAACTGGAAATAGAATTGCTGGACTCTATGTTTTGGACCGAAAATACGACTGTTTTAAGATATATTGACAATGAAAAGCTTCGCTTTAAAACCTTTGTTGCCAACAGTATTGCCATTATAAGAGGGTCAACCAAGCCACAGCAGTGGAGGTATGTCAATACTTCAAAAAATCCAGCCGATTCTGCATCCAGAGTTTTTTGCGAAAAATTCATGAAAAATGTCAATTGGATCCATGGTCCCTCCTTTCTCAAAGAACCAGAGTGTAGATGGCCTGAGAACATTCACGACCTGTCGTTAAAGAAGGACGATAACGAGTTTAAACATTAAGCTTCAATAAATCTCGTGAGCACTACAGAGAGCACAGGTGCTGTGAACAAACTGATTAACTATTACTCTGACTGGTACAAGTTGAAAAAATCTGTTGCCTGGATTCTGCATATAAAGGGCATGTTTAAACAGAGAACAAAAAAGGTTAAAGGACGTTGTAGATGACTCAATGACAGAAAACCACAAGTCTCTGACAATTCAGGACTTAACAAGAGCAGAAAATATAGTCATCAAGTTCATTTAAAGCCAATAATTCAAAGAAGAAATTTCCACATTGCGAAAAGGTGATGTTTCTGTAAAAAGGAACAGTTGCCTCCCCAAACTAGATCCAGTACTGCAGGATGGAGTGCTGAGAGTTGGAGGGCGCCTTGGTAGATCTGCAATGCCTGAGCACGTAAAACGCCCAGTCATTATACCTAAAGACTCACACATCACAACTTTAATCTTAAGAGACATTCATGAAAAGGTTGGACATTGTGGAAGGAATTATATGCTTTCTAAATTGCAGTGAAAATACTGGATAACGACTGCTAACTCCCTGGTGAGAAAGCTTCTCTCCAGTTGTGTGACATGTAGAAAGACCAGAACAATTCATAATCACAGAACTAAAATTACAGTACAAATGTAGAATTCAAATTAAATTAAATCTTATTAGGATCAAATTTAAACAAAATGAATGTTAACACAGTGAGCCTTTAGATTTTATCACGTTTAATTAGAAAAGATGCATGTAGGGTTTTGTGTCGTCTTATATCTTGTGTTCTTTAAATTTGTAGTATTAACTGAAATAGATGACCATAAAATTATAACATTCTCGGTCATTCAGCCCCGCTTGTGTTTTTGCAATATTATAAGAATGAGACCTGAGATCATATTAATGTTAATTATCGCCAGCCGCAACAAATAGGTGGCTCCGTCCCTTTGCCGCCTATTCTGGGAGCCTACGGAGTGAGCGAGTAGCAATAGTAGATTTGGGCGCATACCCATCACAGGCGCACACCGTGGCAGATCATCATAATTGTCTTTAACTTGTATTTTATAAGGTTTTCCCAGCGGTGGTACAGGGCAACGGGAGTCATTATTTACTATTAAACGAAATTTACAAAACTTTATGCGTGAGATTAAGCGCTGATTTTACGTAGGAAAGTAAAGAAGAGGATCATAATGCTTAACATTCTGGAGAGCAAAACCCCATTTAAATTAAATTAACAAATATTGCAAGTAAATAATATTACAAGCAATAAAAAAGCATTTTTATTTAGATTATAAAAATAATCTTGCATCTGTTTTAGGTGTTCCAGCTGCCACTGTTTTAAAAATCAAATTAAAGCAAATCTTATTAGGATTAAATTTAAGCACAATAAATGTTAACACGTTGAGCCTTTAGATTTTATCACTTGTAATTAGAAAAGAAGTGTGTAGGGTTTTGTGTCATCTTATTTCTTGTGTTCTTTAAATTTATAGTAGATTTATTAACTGAAATAAATGACCATAAAATTAAAACATTGTCAGGACGTTCTACTGCGTCAGCAGATGTCGGTCATTCAGCCCCGCTTGTGTTTTTGCGTTATTATAAGAATGAAATGCAGTAGGCTGTTATGATCTGTAACAGGTTCGACCCATGTTGCACGGGCGGCACCATAAAGCATGGACATGAGGCGAGGTCTTACGGAAAAAGGGAAATTTATTTAGGTAAAATGGGGAAGGAAAGGGTTGAAGGCGGGAGAATGGAAAAAAGGGGAAGGGATAAAGGTTGTGCATTTGAAGTTCCGGCGGCTATGCCGCACTGGCATGTGGGCACACAGCTGACAATAAGTGGCGATTGGCGGAGTGGCAGAACGGAGCGATTCTGCACGCTCCCTTGTGACGGCGCTTGTCACGTTGTCGATGGCTGTTGCGAGTTCTCGCTGACGCAAAAACTTCACACAAACGTCCTTGCAGCCTTTTCCTCTTCGGCAGCAGGGCTGCGAAGGCGGGCACGGTGCAGGAGTGAAAATGCTCTTGCTTGCGCTGTCCTCAGCGCAAAGATCAAAGGGCAAAATTCCAGTGTCCTTGTTTAAAGTCCCAGACCTCGGACTAAACTCCGCACCTTGCTTTTATAATGTGGAGCAAGCCCGAGATCATATAAATGTTAATTATTGCTCCGTCCCTTTGCCGCCTGTTCAGGGAGCCTACGGAGTGTGCGAGTAGCAATAGTAAATTTGGGCGCACGCCGTGGCAGATCATCATAATTTCCTTTAATAGTAAATAATGACTTCTTTTGCGCTGTACCACTGCTGGTAAACCCTTATGAAATACAAGTTAAACATTAAACGAATTTACAAAACTTAAATATATAAAATAACAGCCCACGTTTAGGAAATAAATTTTTTTTATTTATATTCATTATTATATTATTATATTTATTATTATATTACTATATTTATATCATTATTTGCGTTCACGAAGGCGAAACAGCAAACTGTAATGCAAAGTTTGCAATTGCATTTGAATTATGGCACACTTTGTGCGTCCACATATGGGAAACGCAATTGCAAATGTAATTTGCAATTCCTTTTGAATATTGTCCAGGATATCGCTCCATATAAACCAGGCACAAGGATTAATAAACCAAGATAGCGCCCATACCTGTTTTTTTTTTAAATAAAAATACCAAAGAATATTATTGTGTATAGACTGATTAAAAACAATGCAATTTATGCTATCATAAGAAAAATCTCATGTTCTTACATTCCAAGGATTAGGTAACAATGGTAACAATGTTAACTTTAGAATGTAGAATCCAGAAGATTAAAATTACACAAATTTAAATCACTGAAAGTCAGCCTCAGATTCAAGAGGTTTTTAAAGTTGGGAGAGGTGCATTTCAGTTTCTCTGAATGTATAGATGAGAACAGCTGATTCACACCTGGGGAGGGTAAATAATTTGTATTGGAATGTTGTCTGGCATTGTAAAGCACACACAGTGACACTAAAAGAACAACAACCCAGGATTAGTAGGAATAAGAGGCCCTAATTATACTGCATAAATATCATTTAGCACAAAAAAAAATTCCTCGCGCTTGGGAAAACTATGCGTGCGGTTGAGCGCTGATTAGACTACAGGAAATTAAAGCAGAGGATTTTTATTTAGACTATAAAAAATTAACCTGCATCTATTTTTATGCGTGCCAGCTGCCACTTTTTAGTTAGAAGAGTCAGTTAGAGGAATAAAACTTTTCAATACAAATCTTATAATGCCCACATGACATGACTGAATAAGGCACAGCTGGTGAGCTATCCTTCTTAATGATCCCGGGCTTGCACCCCGCGCTATAAAATACTTGGGGTTTGTTGGGTTACAGTGAATTGCTGCTTGCTGTTTTCCCCAACCCATTCATAATCTTAAGTCTACTTCTGCTGGTGCGCTCTGGAAAACTTCATGCATGTGGATAAGTGCTGATTTAGACTACGTAGGAAATTAAAGAGGGGGATTATGATGCTGATTCGTAGTCCTGAGCCCAAACCTCATTTAAATTAAATAAACAAATATTATAAGTAAAAAAAAACAATAGCCCACGTTTAGAAAACGTTAATAAATTATTTCTGACATGAGTTGGCCCAGTGTTATGCGCAGAGCGCCGGGAGATTTCCTGAAGCTCAGAAATCGCAGGGCATTTTTTCTAAATAGACGCTATCCTAAATAACTGATGGAGGTTTTGAGCTGTATAGACACGCATTCCTGCCTAAACAACTCCTAAAACTACACCTGTGACACAATAACAGTAATATTTCTAACATTTTGCAGACTGCCATTTGGTGAAACGAAAGAATAATGAATAAACCAGTTGTTGGGTCAAAATAACTCACCAGGTGTTCATTTGTAAACTACATCTCATATGACCCAACATGAACAACCCAACAATGTGTTTAAACCAATGTGTACCTGAAATAATCCAGAACTTAAATAACAAAAAACAGATACAGAGATACGCTATATAACAGTCACTATTTTATTTACTGCAATGAGCGAAAATGTCACTTTGCGCCACCTGGCAGCCATTTTCCGAATGACTTTAAAATGCAACTGATTTATTTTGGCCAGCTCGGCTCTCCGATGTCATCTACCGGGTTTTGCGGTTGGCAGGGCGGGCACGAGTTTTGCTCCACCGGGACCGTCTTGCGCCTTACCAGCCACACGCCGGGGAAACATCGAACTATGTGGAGGCCGGACCACCTCAGGAGTACATTCGCGTTCATCCCTCACCTGCCAAAGGACGCCGGCGTTCCCAGCGCCGACCGCCTCCACGCCTCCAAGGCAAAGTTCGTCATGGTGACCAGGGACGGTCACAGCTCGGGTGGGGGCAGTGTGGCGTGGGCGGGGCGGCGGCTGACGACCAGCATGCCTTGCGGGAATGTCGGTGTGTTCACCATATTGGGGAAAGGTGTTTGGGTTGGTGGCTTCGGCCCTGTTTGTGTGTGTGGGGGTATGACGTGTGAAATGTGCTCCAGTTCAAGCTAGTGCTGAATTGGATGTAGGCTCCTGAGTTAAGGTGCTGCTCATGCCATACCTGCTGTGTGCTAATAAAGTACTCCCAGCCATTGCATTGGGTAGCAAATAAGCTCACTCGTCTCTCCAGCATTCTTCCCGGCGTAAAAACGCTACAATATATATATATATATATATATATATATATATATATATATATGCCTCGGCGGGCTTTACACAAATAGACATAATTAAATACCCAAAAGTATGTGCATGTGTTTAGGGATAACGATATCCCGCACTCAGGTTCGCACTCAGGTTTACATAGTATGTAGCACTCTTTAGTGGTAGCATCAGCTTTAGCTTTTAGCTTTTAGCTCTGGCTATGAAATGGCTGCTGTTACCTAGCTCTAGCCTCACTTCCTCTTTTATAGGAGTTGCTTAATTAGCTCCCACAGTGCCCCCACTGGCCGGGAGCCCGAGACTAGGCAACTGCCTGTTACAGCTGCTTGTGTGGGATTCCAAATCTTGGTATTATTTTTCTGCACAAAAATTTCGCTGCACAAATTTTCGCTTGATTAAAAAATCAAGTGGCCACAAAAACGGTTATATGCAATTAGCCATACGTTAATGTCATAATTTTTTGTAGCTTTCCTTGCTAACCATATACATTTCATCTCCTGATGCTGCCGCCTGCATTTCTGCTACTGAGAATAAGCCTGGTGCGGGTGGTGCATATTATAAGTTTTGATCTTTCCTCAGATTCTGGACTTTAATGTGGTTCTTCATCTGGGTTACTTCTTGACTATGCCAAACTGGTTGATTGTCTATATCTGGGCTAGGGTTTGTTTTTGTTGTTGATTATGGCATCATGTTTACCTGTTTTATTGCTGTTTTTTTGCTGCTTCATCTGCTGCTTCGGTCCCTTAACTAACAAAGGCTTTTTGTGTGCTGTGCATTTCACTATAGCTAATTTGAATAGCAGCTTTATTAAATTAAACAATTTTTAAATTGCCTCCCCAATCAGGTGCTAAATCTGCTCTCTGATAGCCCGGCTGGGTGCATATGTGGCCATACAGATGGTACTTAACAGTATACTGGTTTTAATGCTGCGGCAACAGCATTTGGGTTTGTGCATTTGCTGGCTTTTACCGCTGAGTGGCGCTATATAACTATAGACCGACGCCTTAGGCCTTAGTTCTTTCTCTCTAGGATTAACGAGCCGCAGCTCTTTCAGAGCTATATAGTAGTGGATAAAATCAAGTGAAACATTGTAATTAAATGAATTCATTATCACAGTACTAAATTTACAGTACAAATGTACAATTAAAATTACCTTTAATCCTATTAAAATTGAATTTAAGCAAAGTAAGAATTAACACATCGAGCCTTTGGATTATTCTAATTTCTCATTTGAATTAGAAAAGCTATGCGTGTAGGCTTTTGTGTCATCTTATATTTTGTGTTCTTTAAATTTGTAGTAAATTTATTAACTAAAATAAAATGACCATAGAATTCAAACATTGTCAGAATGTTCTACTGTGTTAGCAGATTTTTTTTACGTTATTATGAGAATTAAATGCAGTAGGCTGTTATCATCATAATGTTCTTTAATAAATAATGCAAACGTTTTAACAAATTAAACATTTTAACAAATTAAATACATCCCAGTAGCACCCCTGTTGCGCTGTACCACCGCCGCCAAAACCGTATAAAATAGAAGTAAAACATTAAACAAATTTACAATCACAGTACTTGTCAAGAACTAACCTGAGGTGACCAGAAGACGTAGCTTTAGCGTGAATGGTAAACCCAAACGCGGAGTGACACGAATAGGCAGGATAATCACGCTGTTTAGTCTAAGGACTCTCACGATTAAGGAGTAAAGGAAAGACACAATCTTACCCGTGTCCTATAAACACACACTCAGTATGAAAGCAAAACCAAGAAAGTGAGTACTCACGGATTGATGAACGCAACCGAGGCGGCAAACTCAATGACTGAGCATTGTGCTGTGGTTTGTTTACTCCTCTTATACTTCCTGGTTCACGACTGCATTACTTCCACGTCCTAGTGCCGGTCACGTCTTGAGTGTGCATGACAGTACCCCCCTGTCCAGGACCGGCTCCTGACAGTCCTGGGGTGAAGGATACCCGACGACGGTAGTCTCTGATAAGTCTGGGGTCGAGGATGAACCGGGTTGGAATCCAAGACCATTCCTCTGGGCTGTAGCCCTCCCAATCAAGAATCGAGAATCTGACGTACGGTGTAGGCAGGACGACCGTCAATGATGCGGGGAGGAGGAGCAGGTGGGGGTGGGTGGAACCATTGGAGGCGTGATGAAGGGTTTGAGTTGGCACGTGTGAAATATGGGATGAATCCGGAGCGCCGCAGGCAGCTGGAGCCGGTAGGTGACAGGGTTTATCCTAAGAGTGATGCGGTATGGCCCGATGAAGCGGGGTGAAATTTTCCTGGATTCCGTGCGCAGCTGTAGGTTCTTTGTGGATAACCATACCTTGTCACCTACTTTGTACAAGCGTCCCGCAGGGTGTTGACAGCGGTGTTAAGTGATGTATTGGTTGTTAGCCTTCTGGATCGCGAGGTTGGCTTGGTTCCAGAGCCGTCGACACCTACGGACCAACTGTTGGGCCGATGGTACGTCAACCTCCGGTTCTTGATGAGCAAACATCGGGGGTTGAAAACCATAGCACACCTCAAAGGGGCTTAGGTTGGTGGCCGATGAAAAGTGCAGGTTGTGAGAAAGTTCTGCTCATATGAGGTAGCGGGCCCAGGAGCGCTGGCGATCAGCAACAAAACACCTTAAGTAGTGCTCCAGTTGTTGGTTGGTCCGTTCCGTCTGACCGTTAGTCTGGGGATGGTATCCAGATGACAGACTACTAGAGGAATTGATCAGAGGGCAGAAGGCCTTCCAGAACCAGGCGGTGAACTGGGGCCCCCTGTCCGAGACGATGTCTTTGGGGAACCCATGCAGGCTACGTGTTCCAATATCAGTTCAGCGGTGGTTTTGGCTGATGGGAGTCCGGTGAGGGCCACCAGGTGCACAGCTTTAGAAAACTGGTCAACAATGGTGAGGATGTTGTTTTTTTCCTTCGGAAGCCGGTAGGCCCGTGATGAAATCCAGGGCGATGTGCTTTCAGGGCCGTCGAGGAACGGGAAGTGGTTGGGACAACGGGATGTCCTTGGCCCTGGCGCACACTGGGCCTGCCTGAACAAACTCTGTGGCATCCTTTCTCATGGAGGACCACCAAAATGCCATCTGATGAATGATAGGGTTCTTCGGGTCCCTTGGTGTCCGGCGACCGGTGAGGAGAGACATTGGAGGACAGCCGATCTCACGTTCTGGGGCACGTAGAGTAGTCCAGGTGGCACGCCTGCCCGTCCGGCCTCTGCAGCCTGTGCCTGGCGGACCCTTGTCTCCAAGTTCCACTGAAGGGGTGCAATGATCCAGGAGGAGGAGATGACAGGCACGGGATCCGCCCGGGGGAGATCTTGATAGTGCGTCGGCCTTGGTGTTCTTGGACCCCGGGCGGTACGACAGATGGAAGTTGTATTGCTCAAAAAAGAGGGCTCACCGTGCCTGTCGTGGATTGAGCTGCCTTAAGTTCCTGATGGTGATGAGGTCCTGGTGGTCCGTCCAGACGATGAACGGCTCACTGGCACCCAGTGATGCACAGCTTCGAGCTTCTGTGGGTCCATGGCCACACCCCGGGGCGAGATGATAAAACCCAGGAACGTGGTGGAGTGCTTGTGGAAGGCACATTTTTCTAGCTTACAGTACAGTTGGTGAGCGAGCAATCTCTTGAGAACAGCCCGAACATGTTGGATGTGTTCCTTGATGTTATGGGAGTATATGAGGATGTTGTCTAGGTAGACGAACACCCATCGGCCCAGCATGTCCCGTGGAAGGCGAGGGTGCGTTGCAGAGTCCAAAAGGTATGACCAGGCTCTCGTAGTGTCCAGTGGGTGTGATGAACGCTCTGATACGCACCAAGTTGTAGGCGCTCCAGAGGTCTAACTTCGTGGCACCAGAGAGGGCGTCCAGGGCCGAGGTGGTGAGTGGCAGCGGGTGTTGATTCTTTATAGTGATCTTATTTATTCATTTTATTTATTTTATTTATTTATTTGTATAGCGCTTTTAGCAATTTTCATTGCCGCAAAGCAGCTTAACACAATCAAAAGAATTATTTAAATTTGTATGAAATGTAAATTTGTATGAATCAAAATGGTCAGTTTGTCCCTGGTGAGCAAGCCGAGGGCGACAGTGGCAAGGAAAAACTCCCTGAGATGGTAATAGGAAGAAACCTTGAGAGGAACCAGACTCAACAGGGAACCCATCCTCATTTGGGTGAAACAGAAAGCAGTAAATGATCTGCATTTATACAGTGTGTTAGGTGACAGGCAGTTCAGTTATAATAGCTGATGTTAATTGATGTTAATATGGAGTCCAGGTAGTTATTGAAGACCAAGGTAGACTTGTAGGACGTTCCAGTCCTGAACTATCGAACTGTCCAGTCCCCAGAGAAACAGTTGCCAACACCAGTCGAGCCAGAACCATCTTCTAGGTAGAGAGAATCATCCCCAGACACCAGACGCATTCCAAAGAGACACACGGGGCATCCATGTGACGAGATCTTCAACCAGAATCTCTCGTCACATGGATGTAGGACGTGGTAGGACGTTCCAGTCCTAAACTATCGAACTGTCCAGTCCCCAGAGAAACAGTTGCCAACACCAGTCGAGCCAGAACCATCTTCTAGGTAGAGAGAATCATCCCCAGACACCAGACGCATCCCAAAGAGACACACGGGGCATCCATGTGACGAGATCTTCAACCAGAATCGGGGCACCAGGATGGGTCAGACAGGTCTGGAGGGCAGAGGGAGTCTGGATCACTGGCAACTCAAGAACGACATGTGTAGCTCGACAGAGAGAGAGAAAGAGTGAAAGGGGGAGACAGGGGAAGAGAGGAAAGAGAAAGAGGGGGAGAAATAGAAGAAGAGGAAAGATGGCAGTTAGGTATGGTCCACATTCACACAATGTATAATGTGAATGTATATTAACTGTAGAGTGCAAGCAGAGACTCCGGCAGGACTAACTATGACAGCATAACTAAAAGGGAGAGCCAGAAGGAAACACAAACATGAGGGCTTCCAGAGATGTAAAGCAAACAATGTGGAACTTGATGGAACAGAAAGGCCATCTAAAGTTACGGTGTGATCTAAAATTTTACTTCTAGCTGTACGCGGTCCTATGACTAGAACTTCTGTCTTATCCGGATTAAGCAGAAGGAATTTAATTAGCATCCAATTTCTTATGTCCTGCACACATTGCTCAACTTTAGTAAGCTGTTTTTTATCATTAGGTTTTGCTGAGACATATAACTGTGTGTTGTCAGCATAACCTTAATTCCTACTACATTTTCTAATCTGTGAAGAAGAATAGCGTGATCAATGGTGTCAAAAGCTGCACTGAGGTCGAGTGATACAAGCATAGTTACACAACCCTGATCAGAGGCCAATAGGATGTCATTTACTATTTTAACGAGTGCTGTGATGAGGAGTAAATCCTGACTGATACAGTTCATGTATGCCTTTTCTATGTAGATATAAGCATAGCTGCTCCGCTACTATCTTTTCCAGAATCTTAGAGATAAAGGGGAGGTTTGATAATGGCCTGTAATTGGACAGCTGACAGGGGTCGAGGTCAGGTTTCTTAATTATTGGTTTGATAACTGCTAATTTAAAAGATTTTGGAACATAACCAATGCTGAGTGAAGAATTCATTATTCTCAACAGGGGTTCTGTTATTGCTGGTTAAGAAAATGTGTCGGTACAGGATCTAATATACAGGTTGATGAATTTGCAGAAGAGATGAGTGAAATTAGTTCATTCTCTTCAAGGGGAGTAAAGTATTCTAGGTTCTAATCTGACATGGCTAGATTAACATCTGCATCAATTACATTGTTCGGTTTCAAAGCCTCGATTTTATACCTAATATTTACAGTTTTATTATTAAAAAAGTTCATGAAGTCCTCACTATTGCATGATGTTGTTGTGGAGATTTCTGCAGTGGTCTTTTTTCTGGTTAATTTGGCTACAACATTAAATCTAAAATAAAATCTAGGATTATTTTTGTTATTTTCTATAAGAGTGGAGAGATATGTTCATCTAGCTACACTAAGAGCTTTTCTATAGTTAAGGATGCTCTCCTTCCATGCTATTTGAAATACTAACAATTTAGTTTGACACCATTTACGTTCTAATTTCTGAGTGGTCTGTGTGATCGTTATACCAGGGAGCAAGTTTCTTATCTTTAATAATTTTTCTTTAAACTGGAGCTACATTATCTAAGGTATAGCGAAATGTCGACTCTAAATATTCAGTCGCCTGATCGAGTTCTGTGGGGTCAGACGGTGATCTAATCGAAGTTGGGAACTCTGGGAGATTACTGATAAAACTCTGTTTGGTAGTTGATGTGAATGTACGTTTCATACGGTAGTGCGGCGCTGTGCGTACATTATTACTGTGACACACTTGAATTGAGACAAGATAGTGATCTGAGATAACTTCAGATAGTGGAATTGTGAATAAATTTCTTATACTTAATCCGAATAATAATATTAAATCTAAAGTGTGACCTGCTTTATGAGTGGGTCCTATTTCACACTGATTTACTCCTATGTTTTTGTACAATAGTCAAATTATCATTGTGAATAACTGCGACGCCTCCTCCTCTACCAGTTAACCGAGGCTGGTGTATGTAGCTGTATCCAGGAGGACTAGCTTCATTTAGAGCTACATACTCATCCTGTTTAATCCAGGTTTCTGTTAAACAGAGTATATCAAACTCCTGATACGTGACAATTTCATTAACTATAACTGCTTTAGATGCGAGAGATCTAATATTTAACAGTCCTAGCTTCAGATCAGAGGTGCCGGCTGCGCATTAAGTATGATCTGAGTTTGTGGTCTTTATGTTAATTAAATTACTAAAACAGACTTTGTGAGTCTTTCTAAATTAGTTTTTAGCTCGGGGAACAGACACAATATGATGAACCCTGAGTGATGACTCTATGCAGCTAGCAGACGGTTGGATTAGCCTGTCTGTCTGCTCCATGGTCTGGGCTCTGGATTGTCACCGATTAACTAGGCCTCTTCTGAGACTATGAGCTATACTGCAAGAAATGAGAGAAGCACTTTTCCGAGTGGGATGGACACTGTCCCGCCCTAACAGGCCAGTTTTGCCCTCAAGGGTCTTCCAATTATCAATGAAGCCCACGTTGTTTTTGGAGCACCACCTGGACATCCAGCGGTTCAGCGACTATAACCTGCTGTAAGCTTTGTCGCCACGTCTCATTGGGATGGGACCAGAGCATACTACTCCAATCTTGTTTAGCCCCTGATAGTCGACACATGGGCGAAGTTCGCCTCCTTTCTTTTTTCTGCTGGTGAGGAGGAGGGCTGGATGGTATCCTGGCGCAGGGCGTTGCCGACGTACTCCTCCATGGCTTGTGTCTCAGCGGCCGACAGGAAGTAGAGGTGGCCGCGGGGGGGAACAGAGCCCGGCTGAAGTTCTATCGCCAGGTCATACGGGCGATGAGGTGGTAGGTGGGTGGGTCTTCTTTTGCAGAAGACTTCAGCCAGGTCTCGATATTCCAGTGGGATGGCATACATACAACGTCGGGGGCCTCGGACTCCTTGGAACACGTCCCAGCCTGTGCCCGAAGGCAAAGTTCGGTGCAGGTCGGCCCCCACTGGAGGATCCGGTTTTGTGCCCATGAGATGAGAGGGTCGTGCTGTAGCAACCAGGGGTAGCTGAGTATTACGGGGGCGATGCGATGCGTGTGAGGAAAAACTGTAGCTGTTCCTGATGTTGGTCGATAGTGAAGATGAGAAGTTGGGTCTGGTGAGTGATGGGGCTGGACGAAAGGGGCCGACCGTCGACGGATGTGATGTGGGGGCTGGGATAACGCCTCGATCCTTACCCCCATTTCTTTGGCATAGGTGGAGTCAATGAAGTTACCCGCAGCACCAGAATCGATAAACGCGGTACTTCGGACCCGTTTGTGGCCAAATTGGAGGGTTACCTGATCCGTGAGGCGGGAAGTGGAGAGGTGGATGGTGCCTGGTGAGTCTCTCCTCCGGCTCACCGGGGCTGCGCGTTACCCGGGCGTCATGGGCAGATCGCCCAGTGATGGTCCGCGGACCCACAATAGGTACACATGTCGGTGTCTGATCGAAGGACTGCCGTGGCCCACGTCATTGTCATGTACGACTGTCATCGTACGTGACAGTACTAGAATTACAGTACAAATTTTGAATTTAAATTAAATATTGGCAATTCTTATTTGCATTAAATTTAAGCAAAGTAAAGGTTAACACATTGAGCCTTTATATTTTAACATTGTACAACACTCGCGTAGCCATAAAAAGTGGGTTTGCCACAGGTGTTGTCACATTAATGTGCAAAAACTATATAATAAAACTATATAAACTACATAGCCTTTATAAGACTCTACTTTTATTTAAGTGCACTCACAATGATGACAGAACGTTATGATTTTGTAAAATGATGAAAGCAAACGGGGATACAGCTATCCTGTATCGGTTTCGGTGAACTTGAGCCCATCAGAAAATGAACTGAAACTCCATGTATACTTGTCTCACAGCATGCCGCAGGTTCACGCAAACATTTTACATTCACTACAAGGCTTATTCACAACCATATTTCAGCCATTCACAGACATGCATTGGGCTATGTTGTTGTTTGTAATCAAAATATTTTATGAATGAAATTAAATACACACTTTCAATTTGAACTTTTCATCTCCACTTTGATCAAAACTCTGCTGACATGAGCCAATACGATCAGCTTTAAAGAAAATAAAATTAACAGTATATAGGTAATCAGGCGTTGGTTATAAATAAAATGTTGTAGGTGAACTGTAGACAGCGTCCCTCACCTTTCTGGGATTTAAACTTTTCACCAGCACTGTATTACCTGTGGTGAACGTGTCAGTAGGCTTTTCTGTAGGCAGAGGAAGAGAAGCAGAGACATTACCTTGAACACTGTGAGTCACTGACAATCACGTCTAGATCACCTGTAAGGGAAACACCGGGGTTACCTTTTACCCAGGGGGTGGGGAATGGTTGTCCCATTATAATCTCAAATGGTAAGAGTTTGGTTGTAGAATTGGGTGTCATTGTAATTTCACAAAGCACAGTCTGTAACAGGTCAATCCAGTTCTTACCTGTATCCATCATGTCTTTGGTCAACCTATCTTGGGTCATCAACCTATGATTGTTCTGTTCATTCTTTCTACCACACCAGAACTTTGGGGATGGTAGGGGATGTGAAATTTCCAATCAATGCTTAAAAATTTACACAATTTTTGTGTCACTTTGGCGATGAAGTCATTATAGCTGTCAATATCTTTAGCCAGAATTTTAACTACTATTGTTGCATTTTATTTTGAGCATAAAATACCTCTACCCATTTAAAAAATCTGTTCAAAATTACAAGTATGTATTTCAGATTTCTCACAGGTGGCATGTATGTAAAGTCAATTTGTAAACACTGAAATGGTGCAATAGGCATTGGCAAGGCATCATGTTTAACATGTTGTCCTTGTGTATTTGTGTATCCTGGATTAACACTTATGGGAAGACCAAAAATGTAGATCTTCAGGTGAAGAATGGGTTTGCAAAGTATGGAATAAAATCACTGTAAAAAAAATAATTGTGCTTAAAAAGATTTGTGTGTAATTCTGTCTTTTATCTGAGTTGGATTCCAAAATTTACGGCCACGACAGCTTACAGATACGAGATTTTGTGTGTTTGTTACAATACAACTCTGAAATATATGAAACTTGTTTTTACAGATCCTCTGTTTCACGGACGAATTGTGAAATTATGCACACGAATGCTGTGTGTTAAACTACTGTCAAAAATACGTCATTAAGGCCACATGCACAGGCATTACTATCCGAGGGAAGAGGAATCGATTCGGCGTATGCCCCACGCCACCGTTTTAAACCACTGCCGCCAAAATGCCAGATCAGCAGCCGAGTGCTCGCTCATCGTCTCAGGTAAGTTTTTTTTTTTTTTTTTACAGATTTGGACATGTTTAAGAGAAGTAAAATTACAGAGATGTTTTAACTGTAGTAGGTAAGATTTTAGGAGCTTAAAACAGTTCAATAAGCCATCGTAATGACTTATCTGCCATATTACAGGAAACACCTCCTGATTTTACCATACTATGCCCCCCACCTTGAGAGCTATGTGTCTACGTGATTGAAGAAAAGCTAGGGGGAGCAGAGACAATAGGTGATTCCACCTTAGTAGTAAGAACAGGAAAGCATGTATGACTGGTTTGGAGTTGGGGGTGAGTTTACACTTACGAATTTTATCTTTAGCATTGTTAGTCATAACATTTTTAGAGCACTCACCATCCCACTTCGGTTTCAAATCATGCCTGTCTCATTGTGGCTCACCATAACCTTGATTAATTAAAAGATCAGCAGTGATAATATCAACATTGTCAAATGAACATTCTCTAGGATAATGTCTCCACTGAGAAGAACCCTCTGTCCATCCAGCCAAATTGTTAATGAAAGGTTAAACAAAAATCCCAAATCTTTGATTACACATCCAATTACTAGGAGTAAGAAACTGTTTGGAATGACCATTTCCAATTTTGTAAGTAAGTTACAGTTAGTGAACAAACCAAGTGTATCGAAGTTAAGCAGACACTGTAAGCTTTTTTTAGCTTATTGCTGACAACACCAGTTCAGTTTAAGTTAAAAACCTTGTTTTATCTATATCTTTCACTGAGCTACAGTCATTGTAATTTTAATTAATAAATTAATGCAAGTAATGTCAAACACAACACGAGACAAAAACTAATTAACACGCAAGTTCCTTTTTTTCCAAAATATACTCTAAAATATATGCCAATTAACTACGTAACTGAACTATAGGTTAAAAAACTTTCCTGACCAAGGAAGGAAGTACAATAGTAAAAATAATGCTAAACTTACCTTCCCGGAGAGAAAAGATTGGACGAGCCCTTAAATTGTAAAGGTCTCTGTTTATTAACAGCAAAAGATTGAGTTTTTATATTTAGTTTTTTACTTGTAATAGGTGTGTGTTAGTGAGGGCTCTGACAGAGAAGATACAGTAGGTGGACAACCAGAATGGTTATTACCGTCGCGCTCAACACCATGGGAAAACGGCAGCAGCCAAAATAAATCAGTTGCATTTTAAAGTAATTCGTGAAATGACCGCCAGGTGGCGCAAAGTGACATTTTTCACTCTACGCAGTTTTAAATAGAATTAAGTCATAAAAAAGTCTTAACAATATGTTGTATCAAAGAAATACTACAGTACAGGGATTTTCCCATTTGAGAACTTTATACAACAAAAATGAACAATTTGAACCAGCGATATTGATATTTATTGTATGATAATAAGTGAAAAAAAAAAAACATTAGTTAAATGTTGTTTGGACAGAATATCAAGTTCACTAGCTGATCATTTTATTTGTACGAAGAATGAACTGTTATATAGCCTATCTCTGTTTGTATCTGTTTATTGTTATTTAAAAAAAATACTTCAAACTTTAAATATAGAAATAACTAGTAAAATAGCCTTTCAGAATAAAACATTACAATAAGTCAAAAAAGACGCACTAAAAATGCTGTGTTGTTTCTGTAAGCACATGGTTTGGTGGTTTATGCTGGGTCAAAATTCTGGGTTATTTTGGCCAATTTAAGCACATTGTTGTGTTGCTTAGGTTGGGTCAAATGAGATGTAGTAAGTCATTTACAAATGAACACCTGGTTGGGTTATTTTGACCCAACAACTAGTATATTCTTTATTCTCTGATTTCTCCAAACGGCAGCCTGAAAAATGTTCAAAATATTACTGTTATTTGGTCACAAGTGTAGTTTTCCCAACACAGCTTCGGCAAGAATTTCTAAACGTAGGCAATTGTTGTTTACTTACAATATTTGTTAATTTAATTTAAATGGGGTTTGGGCTTGGGGTTTGGTAACTGTAACGGGTTCGAGCCTATTTGCACGGGTGGCACCATGAAGCAAGGACATGAAGCGAGGTCTTACAGGAAAAGGGACAATTTATTTAGGTAAAATAGGGAAGGAAAGGGTTAAAGGGGAAGGGATGAAGTGCACGTGCAGGTCCACGGGTCTGCCATGCTGGCATGCGGGCACAGCTGGCGAAAGGTGGCAGAGTGGGCAGAGTGGCAGAAAGGAGCACGCGGAGGCAGCGCGCCTGCACGGGGATCAAAGGGAGAGATTCCAGTGTCCTGTTTAAAGTTCCTGGGGTGTGTCACATTGCCCCACTCGCATGCCACTCTGTCCTGCTCCACCGCATCACGTACTTCCCAAACTCAACTCCGCACATTGCTTTTAGAATGCGGAGCAAGCCCAAGATCCTAACGTTAATTATTGCCAGCCGGCCCTAATAGGCGGATCTGTCCCTTTACATACCTGCCGCTTATCTAGGGAGTCTACGGAGTAAGCGAGGAGCGATAGTAAATTTGGGCGCACGCCCATCACATGCGCACATCATGACATATCGTGATCCTTGTCTTTAACCCCCTACGTAGTCTTATCAGCGCTCAGCTGTACGCATAAAGTATAAAATGCGTTGGGGAAAAACAGCAAGGAGACTGACTCTGACCATTTTAATAATTCACGTATACTCGGAGTTTCGGTTAATTTTTTTGACGCGCTTAAGTTCACCGGAAACAATACAGAATAGTGTTCAGTTTAATTATTTTACAAAATCATAAAGTTTTTTTGTCATTGTGACGCCTAAAAATGGACGCAGGATTATTTTATATAGTCTAAAAAAAAATGCTTTTCATAAAGCATAAAGTTTTCTTGAGCACGGTGGAATTTTGTTGTAATATTTAATAATATTTATGCCGTATAATCAGGGGCTCTTATTCCTATTTGTCCTGGGATGTTGTTCTTTTAGTGATCAGATCACTGTCTTGTCTCGATTAAAGTGTCTCATAGTAATAATGTACGCACAGCACCGCGCTACCGCCTTAAACGTACATTCACATCAAATACCACACAGAGCTTTATCGATAATCTTCCAGAGTTATCAACTTTGATTGGATCGCCATCTGATTCCACAAAACTCGATCAAGCGACTGAATATCTAGAGTCAACATTTCGTCATAGCTTAGATAATGTAGCTCCAGTTAAAAAAAAATGATTAGAGATAAGAAACTTGCTCCTTGGTATAACGATCACACACGCACTCTAAAACAAACCGCTCGGAAATTACAACCCCTGTTAAAAGTAATTAACTGTTCACTCAGCAGTGGGTATGTTCCTAAATCCCTTAAATTAGCAGTTATCAAACCACTAATCAAAAAACTTGACCTTGAACCCTGTCAGCCTTCCAATTACAGGCCGATATCAAACCTCGCGTTTATCTCAAAAATTCTGGAAAAGGTAGTATAACAACAGCTATGTTCATATCTACATAGGAATAGCATACATGAACTGTATCAGTCAGGATTTAGGCCTCATCACAGCACAGAGACAGCACTTGTTAAAGTAGTAAATGACCTCCTAGTGGCCTCTGATCAGGGTTGTGTCACTATACTTGTGTTACTCGACCTCAGTGCAGCTTTTGACACTATTGATCATGGTATTCTCCTTCACAGATTAGAAAATGTAGTAGGAATTAAGGGAACGGCCCTCTTATGGCTCAGATCCTATTTGACTGATCGTTATCAGTTTGTAGATTTACAGTGGGAGCCACGTCAAACAGCCGCTTGGAGCATGATAGGTCCGTGACAGGACCGTGACAGGACCATGATCGATCCGTGCACGGAATGTGATCCCCCGCGATGACGTAGTTAACGATGCCCCGCCCCATAAACGCCCCCATGCGCTTTCTAAAAAGATGGTTGCAATGCTGTATAATTCCGCCAGATGGAGCATTGACTGCTTTAGTTAACTGCAGTGTCCAAGCAGCCGGTTACTATATTTGATATATATAACATAACTTACGTCAACATAGTTTCATAAATAGATGATGTGGTAAAAAAAGAGGGATAAAAAACGATTCATTAAACAGATTTAAATCACTCAATACACAACCCATGATGCTTATGCTATTTTAAATTAATGATTAAATTAATTAATTAATAAAACTACTTATTGCAATATTTTTCACAACATCCTTAATAATACTTAAAGACACGGTAACATCTGTAATTTATCTATACCAGTCATTGTAAGTACTCAATACAATGCGGGCTATGTACAGTATTTTACATTACGGTGTATTTTATCTATTTCCGTTTAATACACTGGTAGATAATATTTTGCTGCAAAGTAAAGCTTAAAATTTAACTCCTGCTTGAGTTTGTTTTCGTTATATTTTTGATGTATTTGCTGATGGTTTTTTTTTCGCTGATAGTCAAAAATTAATTACGCATAATATCTGGAACAAATATCTGTCCATACGGATCAGTATGTCTTTAGTCATTTAACCAGCATAACGTTCCCCATCAAAGATCTGATGGGACATTAATCACTTATCACTACAGTGAATAGATGCGGCGGCAGAGACAGATTAAATCCCCATAAACATTCACACTTGAACACAATACTAACAGAACTAAACGGTTCCAGAGGGTCAGCGCCTGTTAACGCAGAATCACCTACAGGATACTACTGTAATTTTTACTGCTTATATTTTTTGCCATAGTTTTATTTGGTTTTACGCGATTTCATGTTTTATTTGTTTGTGTGTGTACGTGTGTGTGTGTGTGTGTGTGTGTGAGAGAGAGAGAGAGAGAATGAGAGAGAGCGTGTGCGCGAGAGAGGGCTTATATTGTGATTTGTCCAAGGTTACTAAAGACTGGCTTACTACTACTAATAAAAATATTTCAATGTAACCCATGGGTCTCAATCACAAAATCAGCCAACCCTGTAAACAGATGACAAGACAAATTATATAGGCTACTCTGAAACGTTAATTTAAACATTAAAACATAGTGCATATATATAGTGTATATATATATATAACATAAATATAAAAACAATCGACTATTATTGTCAGGGTCAAGTTTACGGGGCTTCTCAGACTTTCGTTAATTTTACTTCTAACTCGAAACCAATGTGGCTTATTAAAGATGCACTGTTTTATTGGACATGGCTGTTTTGTAATGTTTTGCAAAATAAACCCTGTCTACGGTTCGAATATACTGTGAACGTCTCAAAGTCACGTCTCTGGATCCTTCTGCAGTAATGTTATCGTGGTGTAAATTATTAACGTATCGATGTATTTCACTTGCAGACAAAATAGTCTAGTAACGAAATTAATGAATTTGTCACTACTCTTCTCTTACGCAGCACGGCTAAAAAGATGATAAAAGTTACACCAATCCTGCCATGATGCTACCCTGTCCATACACAACACTGGCTGGGAAGATGAACATTGAGAATTTTTGAGACTTTCCAAAACTTCCTATTATTTTATGAGATGAAATAAAGCTAGGATGAAGAGAACAGAAATGAACTCCCATCTGTGCAATATCTAAGTAGAGTGTAACTGGGGCAGCCACAAAATGCCCCCCGTCTAACTCTGATTAGGAAAAGCTCACGGACACCACACTTTGGTGTAATTTTTATTATCTTATTTTATTATTTTAAATTGTATTATGCCGTGCTGCATAAAAGAAGAGTAGTGACAAATTCGTTACTTTTAAAACCGTGATGTTTGATTGCATATTATATAATTTTCAAGTTTAGGGCATTACACACCTCTGAACGTCTTTTGTCTTGTAAATGATTATCTTCGTTCACCTTCCAATCCCCCACAGCGCACACACTCTGTATACTGTTGCTATGTCTGTTGGGGCACTTAGTTATACACAGCACTTTAATGTATAAAACACTTACTTCCTGGTTTGTTTTATTTTAAATATTGCTTATTACCTTTTCCCGCAAAATAAACATTAAACATAAACAACATGTTATCATTGTGTAAATTATTAAAATATTGATGTCTTTTAATTAGGGACAAAAACAGACTCTGCGCTTGTGTTTAGGACTGATGCTGAACAGCTGTGTTCATAGATTTAATCAACGATTTACAAGACAACAGTTAAAGCGTTTGTGGATGAGAGGTGTGTGTGTGGGTGTGTGTGTGTGTGCGCGCTCCTGCATTTCTCCGTTGGTTTAACACAAACTATTGAGCACAGACAAGTAAGTCTGAAGTACCCTTCCCCCCGCCAAAACACACACACAGAGCAATTAGCACCATGTCATAGTCAGTATTCTCCACTGAGGTTTCTTACCTTCCACTCCTTCTAAGTTTGTCTTTGCTCTTTTGATGGAGTTCTTAAAACCCACTCAAAATTTTATACTGAGAAAAATGATTATGGGTCACATAATCACAAACACAAACTAGCACAGATACATATGATCAAACGAAAACTGTTGTTTTCGTTTGTTTCTATAACCAGTAATAATAATAATAATTATTATTATTATAATTATTATTAGCCCAACTCTTTGACTATTTAAAACGTCGGGTCACATTTTTTGCACATTGAAGTTGTTGGTTTAAGTAAATGTATTTTTAAATACACAAACAATCCCCCAACAATTAAAACACGCACACATGACTTTAAAAATAAAATTTATTCTTCCAAAACTAGTCAAAGGTAAAACAATAATTTGTATAAAACAGGTAAAAACATGTTTAATTTTTGCTTAAAGGTCATTAAAATATCCGGATAACACCAGCTGCTTATCAGTCTCTATCTGGTTATTTTATATTAACATATCATTTTTAAAAAATATTAAAGAGGGAACTGTTTAATTCTTTGTTTCACCCCTAAAGTATCAGACGTTTTGCAATTCTATGTTCAGAATATACAGTAGACCTGACCAAACATCAATCTAAAGCTGTTGCACTGTGACCTCATCCCTGCTACAGCTCCCTCAACAGCTTGTTCAGGCTCCTCCAGTAGCTCAAAAAGGCCAACCGTCATCCGTCTGACCCCCCAATCCTCCACGCCGGAGCTCTGATTAAAGACAACAGGAGAATTTAGTGGAGACAAAGATAAATAAACTTTACAGAATATCTAGTTGTAATAAATATAAAAGATATTAGTAAACCTACACCACAGAGTGTGTAAAATACTGTTTTGGGGAATTCTGGAATGTAAATAAACTGGGATAACTTTAACCATTGAACTTTGTTAGTGTTAACCCCGGTCTGTCTGTATTTTCGTCTGCATTAAATTAACCGAGAATTTACTTAATGCGCTTTTCATACAAATAAGTTAAGCGATATAACACTCGTATACATTAGTTCATCTCTGAAGCCAAACTATAACTTCCCGAGTACTGAAGCCCCCCACACCTCCCCACACACACACACACCACACCTCCCCTCCCCCCCCCCCCCCCCAACACACACACACCTCCCCCTTAACTCATAAACACTTCAGAGTTTTTATCCAGCTCGGTAACTAAGCGCTCGCAAATTTTATAAATTTAAACACCACTTACCGCGAATAGTCCATTAAGCCGCCATCTTCATCTCTAGTTCAGTTTGGCAGCGTCAGTTCGGTGGGGGTGGGTTGTTAAAATCACGTGATTGCAACTCAGCGCAGCTAAATTGCTGGCTTGTGTTAACGTGTCCTTAAGAACGAAGCGCCATCTAGTGGTGGAACCAGGTAAATGCATAAATAGGGCTTGAATGGGCGTGTTTACTGTGAAATCTTGACACGCCTTTCTCGAAGGAAAAGGAGGGGGGATTATGGCGTGCATAGGGCAGCCATACGCCATTCGTACGCAATTCACACGGCCGCGGCTATTTGGCGTGGCTCCATCTGTAGATGGTGACCATTCCTCATGTTCTCAAGTTGAGTTTGGTGTTCCACAGGGTTCTGTTTTAGGCCCACTGCTTTTTTCCCTTTACATGCTTCCTCTAGGCAACATAATTCGTAAACATGGTATTAGTTTTCATTGTTATGCTGATGACACACAAGTATACGTTTCAGCAAAACCAGATGAGAAAAACCAGCTTACTAAAGTTGAGCAATGTGTGCAGGACATAAGAGATTGGATGTTAATTAATTTCCTTCTGCTTAATCCTGATAAGACAGAAGTTCTAGTCATAGGACCTCAAGCAGCTAGAAGTAAGCTTTCTGATCACACTGTGATTTTAAATGGCCTTTCTGTTCCATCAAGTGCAACAGTAAAAGACCTCGGTGTGATTCAAGCCTTTCATTTGAAGCACATGTAGATAATATTACCAGGATAGCATTCTTTCACCTCAGAAATATTGCCAAGATAAGAAATATATTGTCACTAAACGATGCAGAAAAACTAGTTCATGCTTTTATCACGTCTAGGTTGGATTATTGTAATGCCTTACTGTCTGGTTGTTCAACTAGGTGCTTAAACAAGCTTCAATTAGTCCAGAATGCAGCAGCGAGAGTCCTCACTCGAACCAGAAGATATGAGCACATCACCCCTATCTTATCCACATTGCATTGGCTTCCTGTGAAATTTCACATCGATTTTAAAATACTACTCTTGACGTATAAAGCATTAAATGGTCTCGCGCCGCAGTATCTGAGTGAACTGCTAGTGTCTTACAATCCGCCACGCCTACTTCGATCAAAGGATGCAGGCTGCTTGTCAGTACCGCGTATTATTAAAACTACAGCAGGGGGCAGAGCTTTTACTTACAACGCCCCAAAGTTATGGAATAGTCTTCCAAATAGTGTTCGTGACTCAGACACAGTCTCAGTGTTTAAGTCCAGGCAAGAAACCTATTTATTTAGCCAAGCATTTTTATAAATAGATTAGCCTTAGGTAAAGGAGCAAATCTAAGGGACTCATGGACGTAGAGTATTAGGTGAACTGGTATGTTTGGATGCTGTCTTCCCCACTCTCATTGATCACTCAGGTTTGTTGACGGTGAGGTGATTGGTTGCCTTACATCTCTGGAAGCCCTCATGTTTGTGTTTCCTTCTGGCTCTCCCTTTTTAGTTATGCTGTCATAGTTAGTCCTGCCAGAGTCTCTGCTTGCACTCTGCACTAAATATACATTCACTTTTTACATTGTTCGACTGTGACCATACCTAACTGTTATTTCTCCATCTCTTTGCTCTCTCCTTTTCTGCTCTCTCCTCTCTCTCTCTCTCTCTCCCTCTCTCCTTTTTCCTTTACCTATCTCTCTGTCGAGCTATACATGTCGCTCCTGAGCTCCAGTGATCCAGACCCCCTCTGCCCGCTAGACCTCTCTAACTCATCCTGGAGTCCTGCTTCTGGTTGGAGATCTCATCACATGGATGCCCCCGTGTGGTCTGCCTGGAATGCGTGTGGTGACTGGGGTTGGTTCCACTTTTCCATGAAGGTGGTCCTGTCCTTGACTGATGCAGACAGCTGTTCTCTGAGGACCTGTGACTTCAGTCGCTCAATAGTTCAGGACTGGATTTTTTCACAGCCTACCTGAACCTCCAGGAACAAACTGGACTTTAATCTTACACATCTCCTCTTATACTGAACTTCCAGTCTCGCATATTATTATGCACATCAATCCCCGCTATCTGTTTTCACCCAGATGAGGATGGGTTCCCTGTTGAGTCTGGTTCCTCTCAAGGTTTCTTCCTATTACCATCTCAGGGAGTTTTTCCTTGCCACTGTCGCCGTCGTCATAGGCTTGCTCATCAGGGACAATCATATAATTTATATTCATACACATTCACATTTCATACAAACTTATTTCTTTTGATTAAAGCTGCTTTGTGATGATGTAAATCGTTAAAAGCGCTATACAAATAAAATTGAATTGAATTGAATTAGTGTTACTGTGTGTGCTATACAATGGCAGGCAACATTCAAATGCAAATATTCACCCTCCCCAGGTGTAAATCAACTGTTCTCACCTATACATTCAGAGAAACTTTAAGACCCCATCCCACTTTAAGACCTGGATTTGAAGACCTGCAGTGATTCAGACCTCTTGTTAAATTTCTGCAAATTTCATCTTCTGGATTCTAGATTCTAAAATTGACATTATTACTGTTTAACTGGAATAGAAGAAATGGAGATTTTCCTTAGCATAACATAAATTGTATTGGTTGTAATCACTCTATACACAATCATTTCCTTTGGTATTTTTAAAAAATATTAAAAGTTAATATTTTATAAAAAAAATAAAATAAAAAAACAAAAAAGATTCCATTTGTATTTTCCATCTCTAAAAGGAACTCACAGGATGTGTATGGAGTGATTAAAAACAATACAGGGCGTGTTATGATGAGGAAACTTTCTATCTCTTCCATTCTGTCGTCTCCGAAGCCGTGAGCGCGCATACAATTCACTTTTCATACGAATTACATAATCTAATCATTTGTTTTTTATTAGTTTAAATAAAAGCAGATATTTCGTTTTCTATAAGTATATATTTTTCATGTCTGTGAGGCGAGTATACATGGAGTTTCGGTTCATTTTCTAATGCGCTCAAGTTCACAGAAAACAATACAGAACCCTGTTTACTTTCTTTATTTAACAAAATCATGAAGTTTTTTCGTCATTGTGAGCGCACCTAAATAAAAGTAGAGTCTTATAAAGGCTATCCAGCTTATATAGAATATTGAAAGTTAATATTTTATAAAAAATGAAAATAAAAAACAAAAAAAATTTCCATTTGTATTTCCCATCTCTAAAATAGGATAAAAATTACGGGTTGTGTATAGAGTGATTAAAAACAATACAAGGTATGTTATGATGAGGAAACGTTTTATCTCTTCTATTTCAGCGACAAAAAAATGTTAACACGGTTTATTAATTTTACCACTTTTTATTTGGGGGTAAAGTGACTGATGTGCCAAACTTTTTTTCAGCAGAGCCTATGTTTCACTAAATAATTCACGACTTTTCATGAGTATGTAAGACCTCATGACACCTCTCTCTCTCTCTCTCCCTCTCTTACACACACACAGCAGACCAAATCGTCATTAGCACATCCCTCCCCCAAACAGCGCAGCATTTACTTACATCTAAACTGAGTCGTTTACATAAGTCACTGATCAATAGCTCATAATACATACATTTAAACAATTTATTCATACAGATGTACCTGTATTACATGGGAAGTTACAGGCTTTTTACTGAATTATTTATTCTGATAAAGAGCCGTATAAGAACAGTGGCAGCTGGCACACCTAAAATAAATGCAGAATTATTTTTTTTATATAAAGTTTTCCAGAGCGCACCGGCAGAAGTAGAGTAATGATTATAAAAGCTTTGGGAAAAACAGCAAGGAAACTCACTCTGACCATTTTAATAGTTCAGTGATAAATAAGTGATTTCTTTGGTTTCGGCTGTGCTGAAGGTGATAATGTCATCTTGTCGTCTCCGCACCAGTGAATGCTTTTTTGCTTTCTATAAGTATATATTTTTCACCTCTGTGAGGTGAGTATACACAGAGTTTCGGTTAATTTCCTGACACGCTCAAGTTCACGGAAAACAATACAGAATGCTGTCGCCATGGTAAAAGTAACATACCGCTTGTCCACCTACTGTATCAGCATGAGAGAAGCGCATCCAGACTTTAGAGAGGGTTAAAGAGCACAAGAGCAGTGTTATTCCCATAGCAGAAAGTCTGGGTGCCGCAGGCAGAGATAACCAGCCCCCAACTCCGGCTTTAGAGCCTACACTTACGAAAGCCGGGCGAGTGGGTGACAATTTGGTGGCATACTCATTCAGCCAAAGCTAACTCTAGCCCACCCAACGTCTCGGGTTACTTTGCTGTAACCCAGTTCCCTGAAAAGGCGGGAACGAGATGCTGTGTGAAAACGCTATAGGAAAATCTTGTCATGTTGCCGGTTGTGAGGCATGTGTGTATCAAACACGGCTAATTTTTGGCTTATATAACCTCGGTCGGGTGACGTCATCTGATAAGATGCACCTGCAGGTTATAAATAGGAGTGAACCGGAAACATTTCTCAGATTGATTTGTCTGAACGTACGTCCGGTCACGTAGGCAGTGCGGCATTGGGACGCAGCATTTCGTTCCCATCTTTTCAGCGAACAGGGTTACAGCAAAGTAACCTGAGACGTTTCCTTTCAAAGGCTACACTCGATGCTGCGTGAAAACGCTATGGGAACGAGAGTGCCAACGCCGCTGCACTGCAAGTGTCTGGACTCCAAGGTTGTGTAGGTCTCAGAACTTTGTCCGGGTAGCTGACTCGAGCACACGTGAGCCTGGAGTAGCATGAACATCCAGACTATATATGTAACAAATGTGTGCGACAAGGACAACCGTCCGTGTCACACACTTTCTGCAGGGGAATACCTCTTGCTAGTGCAATAGATGAGGCTTTCCTCCTGGTTGAATGAGCTCTAATTCCTAGAGGCGAACTGAGCCCACGTGCCTCATAGGAGAGGGCAATAGCGGCTCTCACGCAGCTTGCGGTTTCAAAACATGTAAAAGCTGCTCTGACTTACGCTCTCCTGCTCCGAAGCTGTAAAGGCGAAAGACAGAAGGCTTCAAAACAATAGGGTGCATGTTGGGAATGAAACTTTCTGATAGTTCAGTGAGGATGCAAAATGGCCCTGACTAGCCCAGGGGCAAAGTCTAGGCCGGATGGGGATACTGATAAATCTCAGATACTCTTAGAGAGGTAACGGCCATTTAGAAAAACCATCTTGAGGGTCAGAAACCTGAGGCGCTAACTCTAGTGGTTTAAATGGGGGCACAAGCCTGAGGACAACGTTTCCGGCAGAAACTCCAGCATTGAAACAATTCGGCAGTGGACTGGGTCTACCTGCTTCGTCATGCACCAACTTTCAAATACATTCCATTTGAGGACATAAGCTCTTCTAGGGGAGGCAGCCCTAGCACTTAAAGTAGTCTTAATTATGCTGGCTGGAAGACCAGCTTGACTTAGTTGGTCCCGTTCAGGGAACGCCAAGCCGTCCAGACCCAGGGGCTGGAAAAGTCAGAGAGTAGTAAAGAGGACATTTGCTGATCTTGCGAGGCAAAGAGGTCCACCTCTGCTACATGAAATTTTCCCAGAATGTAAATCACCCTGAAGGACAGGAACCTGGCGCGCTAGCTATTTAGCGGTGCGAGCACAGTCCGCCCTGGCGATATGAGACTGCCATAGTGTTGTCCACTCGCACTAGGACATGGTAGTCTCAACTGCTGGAGGAAGTGCTTTAGGGCCAAAAATAGAGCCATCATTTCGAGGCAATTGATGTCCTGCGCGAGAAGATGGCCTCTCCAGCTCCCTTGGGCTGGACAGTCATCTAAGACCGCACCCCAGCCCATGAGGGAAGCATCTGTTGTTAGCATCTGCGATGACAAGATGAACTTAGAGTGGGACCCAGAGTCAGAAACCGGGGTCTGAACCACATAGGAAGGGTACGAAGCACCTGGCGCGTAGCCCTTATTGGGGATTGGCCCTAAAGTGAAATCTCCTGGTTCTTAGCCACAACTGAAATGCTCTCATGTGCAAAAGGCCCAAAGGTGTCACCGTGGATACAGTTGCCAGGAGAGCGAAGATCTCTGAAAGTGATGGTCACTTTCTGGTCTAGCTTGATTTCCTTGAGAATGGATTCGACACGAGCGGGAGACAGCTGTGCCCGCTTACGCTCAAATCCCATGTGACACCCAAATATGTTGTCCTTTGAACAGGAAAAAGAACGCTCTCATGGCGTTGGATTTCAATCCTAAAAAACAAAGATGAGCTAGGACGACATGCTGATGTTGAAGCGCTAGTTACTGAGACTGGGCCAGCCAGTCATGTAATTCAAATACGAATGCTCTGGAGTCGTAAGAGCCAGAACTACATCCATGTATTTTGTGTATGTGCGGGTGATAGCACGATCCTTCAGGTCAGCCTGGTAGGCGTGCAAAACCGCCGTGGTGTGCAATGGAGCACCAACCTGACCTGCTGCCTGAAAAGTTTTTCCCTCCAGGGAAGATAAAAGTCTACACAGCTTGAAAGGAAGTAATAGCTTTTCAGGTAGGATGATGTCCCAGGAGAGAGATAGCCTGGAAGTGTCTCTTCTATCTGGGTGTCATCATATAACCCTATATTTAAATAAATAAATAAGTTGATGGCAGGAAGTGCTTAGAGGCTATTACCATCTCCACGGAAGCAAGAAAGGATGTTTTATCCTTGCCCGTTCACAAGAAGCGCCAGGGCGCGCTTGAAAGTGGACAGAGGAAATTTCTGATCCGATGAGAACGCGCAAAAAAAAGTTTTTTAATCTGTCTCTCACAGCTCTGCCGGATGCACAAGCTTAAGCCCCAGGAATGCGCTGCGGCTCAAAGCTTCTCAAGGAATGCGAGGCACGCGCGTAGCTCTTAATTGAAGCAGTAAAGTAGAGAGATCGCCCTCTGAAATGGATTATACATACGGAGGGACATCTCGTTTAAAACTCTGCCATTATCGGTGAGTTAAACACTTATTTTGCTGGTTAGACACAGACACGCACACACAACTTAGAATCTAAGGAATGTTTCCGGTTCACTCCTATTTATAACCTGCAGGTAAGTCTTATCAGATGACATCACCCGACCGAGGTTATATAAGCCAAAAATTTGGCGTGTTTGATACACACATGTTTCACAACCGGCAACATGACAAGATGACACATAGCGTTTTCACGCAGCATCGAGTGTAGCCTTTTCAGGGAACAACTCTTCTGTGCTTCACATGTCCAAGAGTTTTGCTCTCCTCAGTGATGCACCCTCTAAGAAACCTGAAAGAGCTCTGGTTATAGGAGACTCTATACTGAGACGTGAAATTAGCTAGGCCTTTAGGAGCGCCAGCGGCAGTGGTTAGGTGTATCCTGGGAGCCAGAGCACCGAAAATAGCAGGTAATCTTAGGGCTCTAGGATAGCATAGGTTCTCTAAGATAGTGGTACATGCTGGAGCTAGCGATATACTCCATCGTCAGTCAGAGGATAATAAGGGTAAACTAAAAAACTACAGAAGTGTTTAAAGAGGTGCTTAAATTAGCGAAGGCGATGTCCGATGAGGTAATATTCTCTGGTGGCGACATACAGTGGTTACTTAATCGGAATGTAGGTTCTACCGTCGCAGCGCTCGGTGGTACCGTTTGGCTTTGTGCGTTTGCTGGCTTTTACCGCTGAGTGGCGCTATATAACTACAGACTGACGCCTCATGCCTTAGTTTATTCTTTGCTGGATTAATGAGACACAAAGTTTTAGAACTGCACGTAGTAGCGGATAAAATTAAGTAAAACATTGTAGTTAAACAAATTCATAATCACAGAACTAAAATGACAGTACAAATGTAGAATTCAAATTAAATTAAAACTTATTAGGATCAAATTTAAACAAAATAAATGTTAACACAGTGAGCCTTTAGATTTTATCATATGTAATTAGAAAAGACGCGTGTAGGGTTTTGTGTCGTCTTATATCTTGTGTTCTTTAAATTTATAGTAGATTTATTAACTAAAATAAATGACCATAAAATTATAACATTGTCAGGACGTTCTACTGCGTCAGCTGATGTCGGTCATTCAGCTCCGCTTGTGTTTTCGAGTTATTATAAGAATGAAATGCAGTAGACTATTATGATCTGTAACGGGTTCGACCCATGTTGCACGGGCGGCACCATAAAGCACGGACACGAGGCGAGGTCTTACGGGAAAAAGGCTAATTTATTTAGGTAAAATGGGGAAGGAAAGTGTTGAAGGAGGGAGAATGGAAAGAATGGTATAAAGGTTGTGCATGTGCAGTTCCGGGGGCTGTGCCACACTGGCATGCGGCACACAGCTGACGATAAGTGTTGGTGCGCGAAGTGGCAGAACTTAGCATGCGGAGGCAGCGCTCCTGCACACTCCCTCGGCAGTGGGGCTGCGAAGGCCGGCACGGTGCGGGAGTGAAGATGCCGCGGGAGCTCACGCAGCTCTTTCTCGCGCTGTCCTCAGCGCGGAGATCAAAGGGCGGAATTCTAGTGTCCTTGTTTAAAGTCCCTGGGGCGCGTCACATCGCCCCACTGACATGCTTCTTTCATATTCTCCATCACAATTACGTACTTCCCAGACCTCGGACAAAACTCTGCGCCTTGCTTTTATAATTCGGAGCAAGCCCCAAATCATATTAACGTTAATTATCGCCAGCCGGCACGAATAGGCGGCTTCGTCCCTCTGCCGCCTATTCAGGGAGCCTACGGAGTGAGGGAGTAGTGATAGTAGATTTGGGCGCACACCCATCACACGCGCACGCCGTGGCAGATAATCATAATTGGACGGATTCCAAGATGGCGCCGGTGAGGTCGGCTGCCGTCACGACTGCTCAGACCTATTTTGCTTTGTTTTCGTTTTTTAAGATATCTTTCAGTAACTTTAAACCTGCTAAATTGCCACCATGGAGTACATTAGTTATGATATAGACACTCTTGTTTCTATTGGTGTACAATGTACTCACAATTCAACGTTTTTAACTCCGGATCCGAGCTGGCCGAGTGAGATCCTGAGGGAGAACAAAGGACGCGAAGCGGCGGCCCCGAGGGTAAACGAGCCGGTGTCAGGAACAGGCTGAGAGCCCGTGCACACCACACACCTCTGCCTAGCATCCTGCTCGCCAACGTCCAGTCACTGGAGAACAAGCTCGATGACCTCAGGGCCAGGATAAAGTTCCAGAGAGACATTCGGGACTGCAATCTCCTCTGCTTCACCGAGACATGGCTGAATCCAGCGGTGCTGGACCACGCCATCCAGCCGGCCGAGTTCTTCTCGGTTCCCCGCTTGGACAGGACGTGGGACTCGGGGAAGTCAAGGGGAGGTGGCGTGTGTTTAATGGTGAACAGCAGCTGGTGCAACAGCGCGAGCGTTGTTCCTCTTACACGCTCCTGCACACCAAATCTGGAACTACTGTCCATCATGTGTCGTCCTTTTTATCTACCTCGGGAGTTCACATCGATCATAATCAGTGCCGTTTATATTCCACCACAAGCGGACACGGACACTGCCTTATGCGAGCTGCATGAGGCACTCACACAGCACCAGACACAGCACCGGGACGCTGCGCTTATTGTAGCGGGGAACTTTAACAGTGCCAACCTCAAACGCGCAGCGCCGAACTTTTAGCAGCATATCACCTGCCCCACCAGGGGCGAAAGGACACTGGATCATTGTTACACAACGGTCAAGGACGGCTACAAGGCACAATCTTGCCCACCGTTTGGTAAATCGGACCATGCCGCCATGTTCCTCATGCCTAAATACAAACAAAGGCTGAAACAAGAAGTTCCGGTTCAGAGGGAGGTCGCGTGCTGGACGGACCAATCGGTGGCCGCGTTACAGGACGCACTCGATGACGCAGACTGGGACATGTTCAGGAACAGCCCTGATGATGACGTTAGCGTGTTTACGGAAGCGGTTGTGGGATTCATCGGGAAACTAGCGGATAATACCGTGGAAAAAAAGACTATTAAAACGTTTCCCAACCAGAAGCCGTGGGTGGATAAAACCATCCGCGAGGCTCTGAGATCTCGCACTGCTGCCTACAACACGGGACTCGCGTCGGGGGACATGGAACCATACAAGGCTGCGTCATACAACGTCCGGAAGGCGGTGAAAGAGGCGAAGCAGCACTACGGGAAAAAACTAGAGTCACAACTCCAACAGAATGACTCTAGGAGCCTGTGGCAGGGATTAAGGACAATTACGGACTATAAAGCACCAACAACCGGTATGACGAACGCGGACGTGACTCTGGCAGACGAGCTGAACACTTTCTATGCTCGCTTCGAGGCTGCAGCTAAAGATGCTAGCGATGCTAATGCTAGCGGCGCTAGCGGCTCCATACAGGAAGTCACTGCCAGCACCAGAAACGCACTCATCATCACTGAGCTTGACGTAAGGAGAGCCTTCAAGAGAGTGAACACCAGGAAAGCAGCAGGACCAGATGGCATCTCAGGCCGTATCCTCAGAGCCTGCGCAGACCAGCTAGCACCTGTGTTCACTGAGATATTCAACATCTCTTTATCTCAGTCGGTGATCCCCACATGCTTCAAAGAGTCCATTATTCTTCCTGTCCCAAAGAAACCTCAACCTGCTTCTCTTAATGACTATCGCCCTGTAGCCCTCACTTCAGTAGTGATGAAGTGCTTTGAACACCTGGTCAGAGACTTTATCATTTTTTCACTACCAGACACACTTGACCCACTACAGTTTGCATACCGCCCCAACCGTTCTACTGATGATGCCATCTTTCACCTCCTCCACACATCACTCACTCACCTGGACGCTAGGAAAGGGAATCTTCATCGACTACAGCTCCCCATTTAATACCATAATTCCCTCCACACTCACTACCAAGCTGGAGCACCTGGGACTCAGCTCATCTATGTGCCAGTGGATCTCCAACTTCCTAACTGGCAGACCACAGGCAGTAAGGACGGGCGGTCATGTCTCAGCCTCCCTCACTCTCAGCACTGGAGCACCCTAGGGCTGTGTTCTGAGCCCCGTGCTGTACTCTTTGTACACCCACGACTGCGTGGCGACTACCAACTCCACCGCCGTCATCAAGTTTGCTGGGCCTTGGGCCTGATCGCCAACAACGATGAGTCGGCCTACCTAGAGGAGATAGGAAATCTGGAGAAATGGTGCCAGAGGAACAATCTCCTCCTGAACGTCAGCAAGACAAAGGAGCTGATTGGAGTGGACTTTTGTACAAAGCAGGAGAGGAATACCAGACCCCAGTCATCAACAGCAGCTCAGTGGAGAGAGTGGACAGCTTTCGATACCTCGGTGTTCACATCACGCAGGACCTGTCATGGTCCTGTCACATCAACACCATGGTGAAAAAGGCCCGGCAGCGTCTCTACTACCTCAGACGCTTGAGAGACTTTAGACTGCCCTCCAAGGTGCTAAGGAATTTCTACTCCTGCACCATAGAGAGCGTCCTGATGGAAAACATCACAACTTGGTTCGGTAACAGCACCATGCAGGACAGACGAGCTCTACAGAGGGTGGTGCGTTCAGCTGAACGAATCATCCGCACCGAGCTCCCTGACCTGCACTCGATCTACAGCAAACAGTGCTGGACTAAGGCCAGGAAGATGGTGAAGGACCTCAGCCATCCCAACAATGGACTGTTCTCTCGGTTGTGGTCTGGGAAGCGATTCCGCTCCCTGAAGACCAATACAGAGAGATTGAGGAGGAGCTTCTTCCCGCAGGCCATAAGGTCTCTCAACCACAATACAATACAGCACTAATATCATCTCTTTTACACCCAACAGTGGGCATTCATGGACAGTATGGACACATTCATGCAGAATCTTTGCACTATATACTTATACTTTCATTATGGACAACTGCACAAATCACTTTAATAATAAGACACTTTAAGAAATCAGTCACTTTATGTATATAACATAATAATTTGTATTTGAATGTTGTTTGGCATTGTAAAGCACTATAGTGACACTAAAAGAATAACCCAGGATTAATAAGAATTATTATACTGCATAAACATTATTTAGCCCCAAAAAAATCCTCGCGCTCAGGAAAACTATGCGTGTGGTTGAGCGCTGATTAGACTATAGGAAATTAAAGTGGAGGGTTTTTATTTAGACTATAAAAAAATTAACCTGCGTCTATTTTTAGGCGTGCCAGCTGCCACTTTTTAGTTAGAGGTTTTCAATACAAATCTTATAATGCCCACATGACATGACGGAATAAGGCACGGCTGGTGATGATTGGGGTTTGTTGGGTTACAGTGGATTTTACTGCGCTGACTCTGCTCTCCGCGAATGGCCGGACCGGCCCCTCCCACCTCTCGCTTCTTTGAAGTCCCTGGGGCGCGTTTTATTTGCCCTGCTTGCATGCCGCACTTCCGCGTTGTTGCACGCGCGTTGCATAGACAGCGCGTAGTAAAATCCACTGTAGCCCAACAAACCCCGAGTATTTTATAGCGCGGGGTGCAAGCCCGGGGAACGATAGCAACGATAGCTCACCAGTCATGTGTAATTCTGCGGTCCCGCTGCTTCGCATGTCTGAAGGGGAGGCCACCTAACTAGTGAGCGAAGAGCGATATTGATTTGGGCGCACGCCGTGACAGGCTGAAAAAACTGTTGTCAGATTAATGTGCAAAAACTATATAATAAAACTATATAAGACTACATGGCCTTTATAAGACTCAACTTTTATTTAAGCGCACTCACAATAACGAAAAAACTTAATGATTTTGTAAATGTTTGAAAGCAAATAAGCTGTGTTCTGTATTGTTTTTGGTGCACTTGAGCGCATCAGAAAATAAACGCTTTTTTAAATGGTCAGAGTCAGTCTGCTTGCTGTTTTCCCGACGCGTTCATAATCATTAGTCTACTTCTGCCAGTGCGCTCTGGAAAACTTTATGCATGCGGCTGAGCGCTGATTAAAACTATGGGGTAAATTAAAGAGGAGAATTACAATGCCGAATCGAAGTCCTGAGCCCAAACCTCATTTAAATTAAATTAACAAATATTATAAGTAAAAAACAATAGCGCACATTTAGAAACCGTTGATAAATTCTTTACGACATAAGTTGGCCTGGTGTTATGCGCAGAGCGCCGGGAGATTTCCTGAAGCTCCAAAATCACTGGGGCATTTTTTCTAAATAGGAGTTATCTTTAATAACTGATGGAGGTCAAACAATATGGGATTAACAAGAACAGATTTTTAGAATATCAACAAGTTAAATCTATAGTAAAAAAGAAATTTAATTTCGATCGTATCAAATTACAAATACCACCAAGAGTGGCAGAAGTCCTTAATCTCAGGACCCCCAAATTATTGTCTAAAATATACAGGACACTATCTAAAATAGATGAATCAGTATCGATTCCTATTGCAAAATGGGAGGCAGATCTATCAGTCAGCTGGGACCACAATTTCTGGTCTCAGATATGTTTAAAACCTTTTGAACTGATTAGAAATCCCAGTTTACAATTAATACAATACAAAATTCTGCATAGAGTGCACTACACAGGTCATCGGATGTTCCGGATGGGACTTACAGCTTCTAACAACTGCTAATACTGTCAAAACAACACACCTGACAATTAAATACATGCTCTATGGTTCTGTCCACCTGTTCAGAAATTCTGGTATGAGATTTGTGAAGACTTATCAAAGTGTCTTAAATGTTCCATTCTAGCCTCTCCTTCAGTTTACTTGTTGGGTGGCCTAGAGGGTGTCACTACAGAGGTCAACA